>NC_089819.1:55092145-55110054 GCF_029633855.1 Hoplias malabaricus
GTGACTCACAGAGTGGACAGAGAGTGGACACAGGGTTTAAAAACTCCAGCAGCACTGCTGTGTCTGATCCACTCTACACCAGCACAACACACACTAACACACCACCACCACGTCAGTGTCACTGCAGCGCTGAGAATGATCCACCACCACATCACACCTGCTCTGTGGGGGTCCTGAGCGCTGAGGAACAGTGGGAATGGATCTGTGGTCAGTGGGTCTGAGAGAATGGAGAATGGAGATAGGAAAGCTCTGCTCTCTGAGGCTGAACTCACAGAAACTCTGCATGACTTTGTTGTTGTAATTTTACACTTCTGCCGACTGCAATTGACACAGTTGAAGTGTAACTTTAAACATGATTCTGATGCTGGCATGTGCTTAATTTTTATTGATAATTATCTCGCCCGTGGGTCTCGTGTGTTTAAACACCATGTGTGATGTTTATGTAAGTGTATGCAGTAGATTTCTTGAGACGTCAATTAACAGCTGGCACTCGCATCTTGATGAGCGTGTGTGAAGCTAACACACGTTCTCCGCGAGCGTCTTCAGACTCACGACTAAATCCACACGATGTGACACGGAGACCGCAGCTAAATACAGCAGATAGGAACGTGACTGGAGGCCAGCCGCGAGTTTAACTCCAGAACTATTAACTTCATTTCAGTGACTGGAACTACATCTTACAGTTATTTTAAAATGTAATTTAAGGATTTTACATTACATTACATTATAATGTTTAAAGAACCTCTCCATGGTTTGGATTGTTAGCGTCAGTTGATGGTTATTGTCTTAGCAAGTGCATTTAAATAAAGCCTATTGTGAGTGTGTGAAACTGTCTACAGGTGTGTGTGTGTGTGTATGAGTAGCTGTGTGTATGTGTGAAACTGTCTACTGGTGTGTGTGTGTGTGGGGGGGGGTGACTGGGTGAATGTGTGAGTGTGTGAAACTGTCCAACAGTGTGTGTGTGTAACTGGATGAGTGTGTGTGACTGGGTGAGTGTGTGAAACTGTCCAACGGAGAGTGTGTGTGTGTGTGGGTGAGTGATTGGGTGAGTGACTGGGTGAGTGTGTGAAACTGTCTACAGGTGTGAGTGTGTGGGGGGGTGGGGGTGACTGGGTGAATGTGAGTGACTGAGTGAGTGTGTGAAACTGTCCAACGGTGTGTGTGTGTGGGTGGGTGACAGTGTGAGTGATTGGGTGAGTGTGTGAGTGGGGGGGGGGGGTTGTGTGTGTGTGTGTGAGTGTGTGATGCTCTGCCCAAGGTGTGTTCCTGCTCTGTGTCCAATTATCCTGTGTAATCCCTGGACCCACTGTGGCCCTGAAGTGAATGAATGAATAAATGAATGAATTAATTTAAATACTCTCTCAAGAAATAACACAGAAACAGATTGAAAAATCTCCTCTAATAAAAGTAAAAATATTTGAAATAAAGCACCCTGTGAAGGACTGGCGCCCCCTCCAGGGTGTGTTCCCCTGTTGCTCCCAGTGATTCCGGGTAGACTCCGGACCCACCGCCGCCCTGAACTGGAGAAGGGGTACAGACAATGAATGAATGAATAATAAATAAAATTAATACAAATAAACAACAAACAATAACTATGTTAATTACAGTCTATTCACGAGCAATTTTAAACGAATGACTTGAATTTAAGGTGATTTTTGTTGCAGTGAAAGAATACACAAAGGGAGTTTTTTTAATTTTTCTGACGTTCTCCAAAGGATTCCCTGGAAATCCTGCTCCAGGTTGAGGTTCGAGCCATTGGTTTTTGTTCCCATGCGAGGGTCCTGGAGGACACACCTGGCTCGGTCCTCAAACACAAACACCTGGCCACGTTCTCCTCAGAGCTCCGGGTCTCCCTCTTCTCCCTGGGCTTTATGATGTAGAAGCCAGTCTGGCGTCCACACAGCTGGCAGAGCCCCACGCTGAGGATTCACGGCCAACAGCACAAACAAAAAAGAGTAAAGCTCAGTGAGCCTCACTGGACACAAACACACACACACATGCACCACACATGCACTGAGCAAATTAGAGTGTGTTTCAGCCTGGAAATGTACCCACTGCCTCAGAAAATGACTCTTGATTCTAAAATGAGAAAACTCGGGTGGGAAAAGATCTTAGAAACATGATCCATACACAGCAACGAACAAATTCTGACTCTGAGTTATGGTACAGTCACTGAGCTCCCAGCCAGTGGTGGCACTGTTTCACTAAATCCTGTCTGTTCTGAACCTGAAGAAGAACCACAGAAACAGTGCTGTAAACTGTAGTGGGAGAATGTTACACAGGAGACAATCCTACAGCTCCTGACCTCCTGGAGATTAGAGTTAAGATTGGGATTAAGATTAGGTTTAAAGTTAGTATTAAAGTTAGAGCTACTGGCAGAATTAGATCTAGAGTTAGATTTAAAGACAACGATCATGATTGTAATAATATAAAGCTCTGAGTGTGTCTCCTCTCCAAACTGCTCTAATGTGTTTACGAAGCCCCAGTGTCTGTAAATGGGTAAAAAACAAAGTGTCTGGGTCCGGTGCTAGGCTTTCTCTCTCTCTGCTCACGGCAGAGAAACGCCATCTGGAGGTTTTTAGACAACGGAGAGACTCCAAACGCTGAAAAGCACCAACCGAGATGAGGATGTTGCTCTATTCCTGCTCCATAGGGGGGTCACACTGACTTATTTCTGCTGTTACAGTTACATTACTTAAGGTGGAACTGACTCTAAATTCAGGAGAGCGCTAACTGCATGAAAGTAAACACAGAGCGAAAGTGCTACAAAACTAAACAGCTCGAGTTACACATGAGTTTCTGTGGGAATTCAAACAGTGAATAAACACTTACAGACAATTTACACTTCAGACACCAACAAGATACAGTCGCTTCTTACTCACACACATCGCTCCACCTTAAAAGATACAGTCGCTTCTTACTCACACACACCGCTCCACATTAAAATTTACAGTCACTTCTTACTCACACGCACCGCTCCACATTAAAAGATACAGTCGCTTCCTACTCACACACACCGCTCCACCTTAAAATTTACAGTCACTTCTTACTCACACGCACCGCTCCACCTTAAAAGATACAGTCGCTTCTTACTCACACACACCGCTCCACCTTAAAATTTACAGTCACTTCTTACTCACACGCACCGCTCCACCTTAAAAGATACAGTCGCTTCCTACTCACACACACCGCTCCACCTTAAAATTTACAGTCACTTCTTACTCACACGCACCGCTCCACCTTAAAAGATACAGTCGCTTCTTACTCACACACACCGCTCCACATTAAAATATACAGTCGCTTCTTACTCACACACACCGCTCCACCTTAAAAGATAGTCGCTTCTTACTCACACACACCACTCCACCTTAAAAGATAGTCGCTTCTTACTCACACGCACCGCTCCACCTTAAAAGATAGTCGCTTCTTACTCACACACACCGCTCCACCTTAAAAGATACAGTCACTTCTTACTCAAACACACCGCTCCACCTTAAAAGATCTGGAGCTTCTGAACATAAACAAACCAGAGAAAACTGCGCTTCCCCACAATTGCAGATATTACCTTTAAGGGTAGGATTAGGATTAGGGTTAGCGCTTGAGCCCTAATTTTCTCTCTTTCAATCTTCTCTCTCTCTCTCTCTCTCTCTCTCTCTCTCTCTCACACACACACACACAAACATATTTTATCTCATTTTCTCAAGTTTTTTTTCTTGATTTACCTGTAACTCTCTCTCTCTCTCTCTCTCTCTCTCTCTCTCTCTCTCTCTCCATCTCTCTGTAATCCTGTTGAAAACCCTTCCCAGAATGCCGCAGTGATGTCTGCAGTGTGTGAATTGGAGACTGGGCTTGTGCTTAGGATCAGTTTAAAGCTTCAAGGTTAAAGACATCAGCAGCTGACAGTCACTGGGACGAGTTTAGAGCCGTCTGTCACCTGTCACCAGCTTTTTACGAGAGGAGACCTTCAGAAAACTTCTTCCAAGTCTCTGGAAATTCTCGGACTGCTCTCCAACAAAACGACAAGGAACAGGTGACTTTCTCCGAGCAGGTTCAGTATCTGTCTCTCGTTTCCAGTCTGAACTGTCGTGGAGTAACTGATAATCCACCTGCATAACGTCTCTATCGATGCCAAACCTCGTGTCTCCTGTTCTGACATTTTCATTGCCACAGATCAGCCATAACATTAAAGCCACCTACTCATTCACTTCACTCACTGTCTTCAATCAGGGGAGAATTTGCTTTGTAATGACTCAGGAGACATAATGATGTTTCACCTAAATATGTGACATGAGATATGGGAGATACATAAAGGAGGTATAATGGAGAGAGTCTGGTTAAGTACATCTGACAAATCTGAAACGAGTTTATGACTGAGATCTCCACTAAGGCCCCATCCATTCATTTTTAAAACAGAGATTTTCCTCCCTCTGTTTTTGAAAAAAATAAAGAATAAACACTGTCCAGACAAATACAAAAACAATCCAGTAGGGGGCCACAGTACCTCTTCAAGAGAGACATCAAAACACCATGAAGCCTGAGAGAAACACAGAGGTTTAATGCCAAATCACTCCATCCTCCCTCTGTAGTGCACTACACAAGTCCTGAAACGACTGAATCTAGATGTTAACAGTGCAGTGTATATTTCTAACACACATCATTTCTATTTATTCATCTGTGTGAATCTGAGCTCTAGTGCTGTCTGTGTGTGTACAGTGTAGTTTGTGACTGATGTAGTTCACTGTAGAGGGAGCGAGGAGCTGTGTGTGTACAGTGTAGTTTGTGACTGATGTAGTAAACTGTAGAGGGATCGAGGAGCTGTGTGTGTACAGTGTAGTTTGTGACTGATGTAGTTCACTGTAGAGGGAGCGAGGAGCTGTGTGTGTACAGTGTAGTTTGTGACTGATGTAGTTCACTGTAGAGGGAGTGAGGAGCTGTGTGTGTACAGTGTAGTTTATGACTGACGTAGTTCACTGTAGAGGGAGAGAGGAGCTGTGTGTGTACAGTGTAGTTTGTGACTGATGTAGTTCACTGTAGAGGGAGCGAGGAGCTGTGTGTGTACAGTGTAGTTTGTGACTGATGTAGTTCACTGTAGAGGGAGTGAGGAGCTGTGTGTGTACAGTGTAGTTTGTGACTGATGTAGTTCACTGTAGAGGGAGTTAGGAGCTGTGTGTGTACAGTGTAGTTTGTGACTGATGTAGTTCACTGTAGAGGGAGTTAGGAGCTGTGTGTGTACAGTGTAGTTTGTGACTGATGTAGTTCACTGTAGAGGGAGCGAGGAGCTGTGTGTGTACAGTGTAGTTTGTGACTGATGTAGTTCACTGTAGAGGGAGTGAGGAGCTGTGTGTGTACGGTGTAGTTTGTGACTGATGTAGTTCACTGTAGAGGGAGTGAGGAGCTGTGTGTGTACAGTGTAGTTTGTGACTGATGTAGTTCACTGTAGAGGGAGTGAGGAGCTGTGTGTGTACAGTGTAGTTTGTGACTGATGTAGTTCACTGTAGAGGGAGCGAGGAGCTGTGTGTGTACAGTGTAGTTTGTGACTGATGTAGTTCACTGTAGAGGGAGCGAGGAGCTGTGTGTGTACAGTGTAGTTTATGACTGATATAGTTCACTGTAGAGGGAGCGAGGAGCTGTGTGTGTACAGTGTAGTTTGTGACTGATGTAGTTCACTGTAGAGGGAGTGAGGAGCTGTGTGTGTACAGTGTAGTTTGTGACTGATGTAGTTCACTGTAGAGGGAGTGAGGAGCTGTGTGTGTACAGTGTAGTTTGTGACTGATGTAGTTCACTGTAGAGGGAGCGAGGAGCTGTGTGTGTACAGTGTAGTTTATGACTGATATAGTTCACTGTAGAGGGAGCGAGGAGCTGTGTGTGTAAAGTGTAGTTTGTGACTGATGTAGTTCACTGTAGAGGGAGCGAGGAGCTGTGTGTGTACAGTGTAGTTTGTGACTGATGCAGTTCACTGTAGAGGGAGCGAGGAGCTGTGTGTGTACAGTGTAGTTTATGACTGATATAGTTCACTGTAGAGGGAGCGAGGAGCTGTGTGTGTACAGTGTAGTTTGTGACTGATGTAGTTCACTGTAGAGGGAGTGAGGAGCTGTGTGTGTACAGTGTAGTTTGTGACTGATGTAGTTCACTGTAGAGGGAGAGAGGAGCTGTGTGTGTACAGTGTAGTTTGTGACTGATGTAGTTCACTGTAGAGGGAGCGAGGAGCTGTGTGTGTACAGTGTAGTTTGTGACTGATGTAGTTCACTGTAGAGGGAGCGAGGAGCTGTGTGTGTACAGTGTAGTTTGTGACTGATGTAGTTCACTGTAGAGGGAGCGAGGAGCTGTGTGTGTACAGTGTAGTTTGTGACTGATGTAGTTCACTGTAGAGGGAGTGAGGAGCTGTGTGTGTACAGTGTAGTTTGTGACTGATGTAGTTCACTGTAGAGGGAGTGAGGAGCTGTGTGTGTACAGTGTAGTTTATGACTTACGTACTTCACTGTAGAGGGAGCGAGGAGCTGTGTGTGTACAGTGTAGTTTATGACTGATATAGTTCACTGTAGAGGGAGCGAGGAGCTGTGTGTGTACAGTGTAGTTTGTGACTGATGTAGTTCACTGTAGAGGGAGTGAGGAGCTGTGTGTGTACAGTGTAGTTTGTGACTGATGTAGTTCACTGTAGAGGGAGCGAGGAGCTGTGTGTGTACAGTGTAGTTTGTGACTGATGTAGTTCACTGTAGAGGGAGTGAGGAGCTGTGTGTGTACAGTGTAGTTTGTGACTGATGTACTTCACTGTAGAGGGAGCGAGGAGCTGTGTGTGTACAGTGTAGTTTATGACTGATATAGTTCACTGTAGAGGGAGCGAGGAGCTGTGTGTGTACAGTGTAGTTTGTGACTGATGTAGTTCACTGTAGAGGGAGCGAGGAGCTGTGTGTGTACAGTGTAGTTTGTGACTGATGTAGTTCACTGTAGAGGGAGCGAGGAGCTGTGTGTGTACAGTGTAGTTTGTGACTGATGCAGTTCACTGTAGAGGGAGCGAGGAGCTGTGTGTGTACAGTGTAGTTTATGACTGATGTAGTTCACTGTAGAGGGAGTGAGGAGCTGTGTGTGTACAGTGTAGTTTGTGACTGATGTAGTTCACTGTAGAGGGAGAGAGGAGCTGTGTGTGTACAGTGTAGTTTGTGACTGATGTAGTTCACTGTAGAGGGAGCGAGGAGCTGTGTGTGTACAGTGTAGTTTGTGACTGATGTAGTTCACTGTAGAGGGAGCGAGGAGCTGTGTGTGTACAGTGTAGTTTGTGACTGATGTAGTTCACTGTAGAGGGAGCGAGGAGCTGTGTGTGTACAGTGTAGTTTGTGACTGATGTAGTTCACTGTAGAGGGAGTGAGGAGCTGTGTGTGTACAGTGTAGTTTGTGACTGATGTAGTTCACTGTAGAGGGAGCGAGGAGCTGTGTGTGTACAGTGTAGTTTGTGACTGATGTAGTTCACTGTAGAGGGAGAGAGGAGCTGTGTGTGTACAGTGTAGTTTGTGACTGATGTAGTTCACTGTAGAAGGAGTGAGGAGCTGTGTGTGTACAGTGTAGTTTGTGACTGATGTAGTTCACTGTAGAAGGAGTGAGGAGCTGTGTGTGTACAGTGTAGTTTGTGACTGATGTAGTTCACTGTAGAGGGAGTGAGGAGCTGTGTGTGTACAGTGTAGTTTGTGACTGACATAGTTCACTGTAGAGGGAGCGAGGAGCTGTGTGTGTACAGTGTAGTTTGTGACTGATGTAGTTCACTGTAGAGGGAGCGAGGAGCTGTGTGTGTACAGTGTAGTTTATGACTGATATAGTTCACTGTAGAGGGAGCGAGGAGCTGTGTGTGTACAGTGTAGTTTGTGACTGATGTAGTTCACTGTAGAGGGAGTGAGGAGCTGTGTGTGTACAGTGTAGTTTGTGACTGATGTAGTTCACTGTAGAGGGAGCGAGGAGCTGTGTGTGTACAGTGTAGTTTGTGACTGATGTAGTTCACTGTAGAGGGAGTGAGGAGCTGTGTGTGTACAGTGTAGTTTGTGACTGATGTAGTTCACTGTAGAGGGAGCGAGGAGCTGTGTGTGTACAGTGTAGTTTATGACTGATATAGTTCACTGTAGAGGGAGCGAGGAGCTGTGTGTGTAAAGTGTAGTTTGTGACTGATGTAGTTCACTGTAGAGGGAGCGAGGAGCTGTGTGTGTACAGTGTAGTTTGTGACTGATGCAGTTCACTGTAGAGGGAGCGAGGAGCTGTGTGTGTACAGTGTAGTTTATGACTGATATAGTTCACTGTAGAGGGAGCGAGGAGCTGTGTGTGTACAGTGTAGTTTGTGACTGATGTAGTTCACTGTAGAGGGAGTGAGGAGCTGTGTGTGTACAGTGTAGTTTGTGACTGATGTAGTTCACTGTAGAGGGAGAGAGGAGCTGTGTGTGTACAGTGTAGTTTGTGACTGATGTAGTTCACTGTAGAGGGAGCGAGGAGCTGTGTGTGTACAGTGTAGTTTGTGACTGATGTAGTTCACTGTAGAGGGAGCGAGGAGCTGTGTGTGTACAGTGTAGTTTGTGACTGATGTAGTTCACTGTAGAGGGAGCGAGGAGCTGTGTGTGTACAGTGTAGTTTGTGACTGATGTAGTTCACTGTAGAGGGAGTGAGGAGCTGTGTGTGTACAGTGTAGTTTGTGACTGATGTAGTTCACTGTAGAGGGAGTGAGGAGCTGTGTGTGTACAGTGTAGTTTATGACTTACGTACTTCACTGTAGAGGGAGCGAGGAGCTGTGTGTGTACAGTGTAGTTTATGACTGATATAGTTCACTGTAGAGGGAGCGAGGAGCTGTGTGTGTACAGTGTAGTTTGTGACTGATGTAGTTCACTGTAGAGGGAGTGAGGAGCTGTGTGTGTACAGTGTAGTTTGTGACTGATGTAGTTCACTGTAGAGGGAGCGAGGAGCTGTGTGTGTACAGTGTAGTTTGTGACTGATGTAGTTCACTGTAGAGGGAGTGAGGAGCTGTGTGTGTACAGTGTAGTTTGTGACTGATGTAGTTCACTGTAGAGGGAGCGAGGAGCTGTGTGTGTACAGTGTAGTTTATGACTGATATAGTTCACTGTAGAGGGAGCGAGGAGCTGTGTGTGTACAGTGTAGTTTGTGACTGATGTAGTTCACTGTAGAGGGAGCGAGGAGCTGTGTGTGTACAGTGTAGTTTGTGACTGATGTAGTTCACTGTAGAGGGAGCGAGGAGCTGTGTGTGTACAGTGTAGTTTGTGACTGATGCAGTTCACTGTAGAGGGAGCGAGGAGCTGTGTGTGTACAGTGTAGTTTATGACTGATGTAGTTCACTGTAGAGGGAGTGAGGAGCTGTGTGTGTACAGTGTAGTTTGTGACTGATGTAGTTCACTGTAGAGGGAGAGAGGAGCTGTGTGTGTACAGTGTAGTTTGTGACTGATGTAGTTCACTGTAGAGGGAGCGAGGAGCTGTGTGTGTACAGTGTAGTTTGTGACTGATGTAGTTCACTGTAGAGGGAGCGAGGAGCTGTGTGTGTACAGTGTAGTTTGTGACTGATGTAGTTCACTGTAGAGGGAGCGAGGAGCTGTGTGTGTACAGTGTAGTTTGTGACTGATGTAGTTCACTGTAGAGGGAGTGAGGAGCTGTGTGTGTACAGTGTAGTTTGTGACTGATGTAGTTCACTGTAGAGGGAGCGAGGAGCTGTGTGTGTACAGTGTAGTTTGTGACTGATGTAGTTCACTGTAGAGGGAGAGAGGAGCTGTGTGTGTACAGTGTAGTTTGTGACTGATGTAGTTCACTGTAGAAGGAGTGAGGAGCTGTGTGTGTACAGTGTAGTTTGTGACTGATGTAGTTCACTGTAGAAGGAGTGAGGAGCTGTGTGTGTACAGTGTAGTTTGTGACTGATGTAGTTCACTGTAGAGGGAGTGAGGAGCTGTGTGTGTACAGTGTAGTTTGTGACTGACATAGTTCACTGTAGAGGGAGCGAGGAGCTGTGTGTGTACAGTGTAGTTTATGACTGATGTAGTTCACTGTAGAGGGAGTGAGGAGCTGTGTGTGTACAGTGTAGTTTGTGACTGATGTAGTTCACTGTAGAGGGAGTGAGGAGCTGTGTGTGTACAGTGTAGTTTGTGACTGATGTAGTTCACTGTAGAGGGAGTGAGGAGCTGTGTGTGTACAGTGTAGTTTGTGACTGATGTAGTTCACTGTAGAGGGAGTGAGGAGCTGTGTGTGTACAGTGTAGTTTGTGACTGATGTAGTTCACTGTAGAGGGAGTGAGGAGCTGTGTGTGTACAGTGTAGTTTATGACTGTCCCATGTCCGCATGGTTTTCCTCCGCGTGCTCCGGCTGATGACTCAAAATGCCCATAGGTGTGAGTGTGTGTTGCCCTGTGAAAGACTGGCACCCCCTCCAGGGTGTGTGCTTCAGATCCACCTGGATAAACCTGAACTGGATAAGGGTTACAGACCATGAATGAATGAATGAATGAATGTAAGGATAATACAAAGATGTTGATTGATTGATTGAAAGTTAGTGATTGAATTTGTCTTGCGCACGCAAAAAAGCCACATTTAAGATTAACACACAACAACAATAAATAAAAATAACACCAAACAGAACATAAAACAAGGTAGGCATTAGTTTAAAAACTATGATAAAAATGCACTACATCAATAATAATAATAATAATAATAATAATAAACTGTAGAAGCAGCTCAGAGTTCAGCTTCTGTACGAATAACGATAGCTTCAACTTCACTGACAATTTAATTTAGGAGTGGGTGATCATTATCCATGTAAAGACATATTTGCATAATTTATCTGCAGCAGTTCACCTTCAGAATGAGAATGTGTTAAAAGTGCAGGCTATGTTTTGAGAGAGAGAGAGAGAAGAGAGAGAGAGAGAGAGAGAGAGAGAGAGACTGTGTATCTCTGAATGAGTGAGATTTAAAAGCCTATCGCTTAGAAAGTTATTAGAAAGTTATTATCCTAAAATCAGTGAAGCAGGAATGGCGTTCTCACAGCAGCAGAGTGAACACCATCCAGTCACAGCAGTTTATCACTGGACACTGGCTGTGGACAGAGGATAAGGTCATTTACATTTCTTCAGCATTGTTATTTAAAATTATGCCTGTAAACTTTACTTACACTGAGTGGATGAGTGGATGGATGGCATGGTCATATTGATGGATGGGTTCAATACTGATACTAATGTATTTATTAGAAATACTACTATTAATAATAACAACAACAGCAACAATGGAGATCTGTCTTTGATTCGGTTACAGTTCTGGTTGAATGCTGAAAGCTCATGGATATTCATGCCCTTGTTCTGTGTGGAATGTTAAACAGAAACACCTACCAACATGTGTTTTTGGAGCATGGGAGGAAACCGGAGCACCCGAAGGAAACCCACGCAGACACAGAGAGAACACACCACACTCCTCACAGACAGTCACCCGAAGGAAACCCACGCAGACACAGAGAGAACACACCACACTCCTCACAGACAGTCACCCGGAGGAAACCCACGCAGACACAGAGAGAACACACCACACTCCTCACAGACAGTCAACCGGAGGAAACCCACGCAGACACAGAGAGAACACACCACACTCCTCACAGACAGTCACCCGGAGGAAACCTATGCAGACACAGAGAGAACACACCACACTCCTCACAGACAGTCACCCGGATTATTATTATTATTATTATTATTATTGTTTTATGTATCAAAAAATAAAATGTATCTAAAGTTTATATCACAGTGTGGGGACCAGTATCTGATTACAGAAATTTTGTAAAGACCTCCTTTTGGGAAACATACGCAGGTCCAAATAGCATACAGAATCTCTTCTTAAGGTGATATATATATATATATATATATATATATATATATATCGTATAGTTATGAGGTTTATGACAGAGTTAAGACTTAGCACTGGGAGAGAGAGAGAGAGAGAGAGAGAGAGAGAGAGAGAGAGAGAGAGAGAGAGAATGTATTTGTGTTTGAAACACTTAACCTTGGCAGAACAAACACACTGACAAGAGAAAAACAGGATTCTCCCACAGGTGCATACACACACACACACACACACACACACACACACCCCAGAAGGCTCCTCGTTGACATCTGGAGTGAATCTGCTAAGAGATTATTCCCTCACAACAAATCACTCAGAAGGAAACATTATAAATAACATTAATATGAAAGTAAAAATTGAAATATAAATATGTACATTTCCTGCTGTTGCCATGGCTCTGGGTGATTTAAAGGGGCAGTTTATATATATTGTATTTTCAGAATATAACCTTCTCTGCTCAATCCCTACAGTTCAAATATAATACAAAATGAAAAGAGGGCACCGTAACTTCATAATGTTTGTGATTTCAGAGAATACCAGCTTATTCTTCCTGTTTTAATGAAACATTAACAAATCATAGAGCAGTCTACTCACTGCTTGTTAGTGCATTACTGTTATTAGAGATTAATCAAAGTCACAGCAGTGAGGAGCGAGGAGCAGAAGCTCTGGTTTTTAGCCGTTTTCACTCTGTTCTCTTTCTTCTCCGTTTTTACTCAGTGCTCATAGAAACCGGATTCCAAAAAAAAAGTTGGGACACTAAACAAATTGTGAATAAAAACTGAATGCAATGATGAGGAGGAGCCAACATCTAATATTTTATTCAGAATAGAACACAAATCACAGATCAAAAGTTTAAACTGAGAGAATGGATCATTTTAAGGGAAAAATGTGTTGTTTCAAAATTTCATGGCGTCAACAAATCCCCAAAAAGTTGGGACAAGGCCATTTTTTACCACTGTGTGGCATCCCCCCTTCTTCTTACAGCACTCAACAGACGTCTGGGGACAGAGGAGACCAGTTTCTCAAGTTTAGAAATAGGAATGCTCTCCCATTCATGTCTAATACAGGCCTCTAACTGTTCAATCGTCTTGGGCCTTCTTTGCTGCTCCTTCCTCTTTATGATGCGCCAAATGCTCTCTACAGGTGAAAGATCTGGACTGCAGGCTGCCATTTCAGTCCCCGGATCCTTCTCCTACGTAGCCATGATGTTGTGATTGCTGCAGAATGTGGTCTGGCATCATCTTGTTGAAAAATGCAGGGTCTTCCCTGAAAGAGATGACGTCTAGATGGGAGCATATGTTGTTCTAGAACCTGAACATAGTTCTCTGCATTAATGGTGCCTTTCCAGACATGCGAGCTGCCCATGCCACAAGCACTCATGCAACCCCATACCATCAGTGATGCAGGCTTCTGAAGCAGTGATGCAGCGTTGATAACAACTCGGGTTATCCTTGTCCTCTCTGGTGGATGACGTGGCGTCCCAGTGTTCCATAAAGAACTTCAAATCGTGTCTCATCTGACCACAGAACAGTCTTCCATTTTGCCACACTCCATTTTAAAAGACCCCTGGTCCAGTGCCAACGTCTGAGCTTGTGGAGCCTGCTTAGAAATGGCTTCCTCTTTGCACTGTAGAGTTTCAGCTGGTAACGGCGGATGGCACGGTGGATTGTGTTCACTGACAATGCTTTCTGAAAGTGTTCCTGAGCCCATTCTGTTATTTCCTTGACAGTGGCGTTCCTGTTTGAGGTGCAGTGACGTTTAAGGGCCCGGAGATCACGAGCATCCAGTAGAGTTTTACGGCCTTGACCCTTACGCACAGCATTTGTTCCAGATTCTCTGAATCTTTTGATGATGTAAAGCACGGTTGATGATGATAACTTAAAAGTCTTTGCTATTTTACGCTGGGTAACACCATTCTGGTATCGCTGCACTATCTTTCTGCTCAACAATGGTGGAATTGGTGATCCTCTTACCATCTTGGCTTCAGAGAGACACTGACACTCTGAGAAGCTCTTTTTATACACAATCATGTTGTCAATTGACCTAATTAGTGTTAATTGGTCTTCCAGCTGTTCGTTATATGCTCAATTTCCTGTTTCCAGCCACTTATTGCTACTTGTCCCAACTTTTTTGGGATTTTTTGACACTGTGAAATTTTGAATCAACATATTTTTCCTTTAAAATGTTACATTTACGGGTGGCATGGTGGTGCAGCAGGTTAGTGTCGCAGTCACACAGCTCCAGGGACTTGGAGGTTGTGGGTTCAATTCCCGCTCTCTGTGACTGTCTGTGAGGAGTTGGTGTGTTCTCCCTGTGTCTGCGTGGGTTTCCTCCGGGTGACTGTCTGTGAGGAGTGTGGTGTGTTCTCTCTGTGTCTGTGTGGCTTTCCTCTGGGTGCTCCGGTTTCCTCCCACAGTCCAAAAACACACGTTGGTAGGTGGATTGGTGACTCCAAGGTGTCCGTGGGTGTGAGTGAATGTGTGTGTGTGTCTGTGTTGCCCTGTGGGGGACTGGCGCCCCCTCCAGGGTGTATTCCCTGCCTTGCACCCAGTGATTCCAGATCTGGACCCACTGTGACCCTGAATTGGATAAGGGTTACAGATAATGAATGAATGTTACATTTACTCAGATTAAACTTTTCATCTGTCATCTATGTTCTATTACGAATAAAATATTGACATCTGCCATCTCCACATCATTGCATTCAGTTTTTACTCACAATTTGTTAGTGTCCCAACTTGTTTGGAATCTGGTTTGAATTTCTCCACACTCGTTGTGTCTGTTTTGTTGCGTTTCACCTCGTCTTTGCGCTCTCACATAAACACCGGTCCAGCGCTGTGATTGGACAGACTCAGACGAGGGGCGGGGTTGATTCTAAAGGTGGGGATGGGGTGCAGCTGTGGCCTGGTGGTGAGGGAACTGGGTGTGTTATCTGAATGTTCCCAGCTCAATCCCCAGAGCCGGCAGGTCATGACAGAAGTGTCATTGACCCTCGACTGTTCCCCGGGCGCCGTGACTAGGGCTGGCCACCTGGGCATGTGGGCTCACTGCCCCCTAGTGTTCACTAGTGTGTGTGTAAATGTGTGTTTTACTGCACAGATTGGGTTAAATGCAGAGAACAAATTCCTCTGTGTACAGCACAGTGGACGATAAAGTGATTCCGATTCTAAAGTCTCTGCACTTAACGTCAGAAGCAGAGCAGAATCAGAGCGACTCATTCTATCCCGTGATTTCTGACTCGAGCAGTGCTCAGAAAACTGACTGTTTGGTCTTGTTTCACAGTGTGTGGGTTGGTGGACTCCAAATTCACACATTAACCTGAACACACACAAGGAATGTGAATTTTTCACATGTTCAGCTTAATCTGGAAGAGTTTACAAACTCTAAAGCCTCTCAGAAATGACAGCGCTTCTCGTCCAATACGATGTCAGACGCAGTCCCTTTATTCCAGTCTTCTCTGTGTATTCAGTCGAGTTGTCAATCATCCCTCATCACGCCATTCCCGGCGCTTCCTCTGCCACTTTGGCGAGGCAAGTAATTTCCAGCTGAAAATCGCTGTCATCACAAGCTGTTTCTCCGTATACATCAAGATGTAAATGGATTTTTGGTGACAGTCTCGTCTGGTGTAGGGGCTAAGAGCCATAAATAATACAGTAGGGTGAAGTGAGGGATAAAACGGAGTGAGGACGAGGCGGAGGGTGGATGTTCTGCACTGATTTATAGAAGTGGATCCTCTCGAAATCTCTCCTTTATAAAACTGCACTGAATAAATCAGTGAACACAGGCGCTCACTGGGGATTCACTTTAACTCTTTTTTTTTCTATATTACATTTCTATATTATTATAGTTTCTTGGGAAATCATGCTAAACCCTGACTCTAAATTCCAGAAGGTCAGGAGCTAAGATATTCAACCCTCCTGTTTCGTTGTGGTCAAATTGACCCCTTTCAAAGTTTGAAGATCTAGGAAAAGTAGTTAAAAGTATTTTTTCAGTATGAAACTTCTTCTGCTTGCCTTAATTAGTGTAACCACTATATAATATGAAAATGGTTCCTCTCACATATTTGCAACCAGCCCCTGCATGTTTACATCACATAGATACTGTTCGGGTCAATTTGACCCGGCAGTCAAACTGGAGGGAGGTAAAAGGGTATCAGAAATGTCAGAGTACTTATTTGTTTGCAACTGTGAGACATATTTCAGCCCAATCACACACACACACACACACACACACACACACAGGTGCAGATGTTATGACTTTTGACATGAACTATTCATGTTCTCGCAGGAAAACTCCACCCACATTCAGTGGACACTCAACAGGGGAGGGGCAAAATATAAAAGATTCTCTGCAATGGGAGTCCTACCAACATTACACTGTGTCAG
Source organism: Hoplias malabaricus (assembly GCF_029633855.1). Taxonomy (NCBI): domain Eukaryota; kingdom Metazoa; phylum Chordata; class Actinopteri; order Characiformes; family Erythrinidae; genus Hoplias; species Hoplias malabaricus. The sequence continues at coordinate 55,108,380 of NC_089819.1, forward strand.
ACAGACCTTTACAAAATGAGCAGCCGAAGAAAAAGTATGACAGTCCAGGAGGCTCTGGAAGTCATTATTGATCATGACAGTGAAATAGAGGAGGATGTGTCTGAAGACGAAGACTATCTTGAGCTAAATTCTGATTGTAATGATTCTGATATTGGGGTGGCACTGTGGGTGGCACTGAGGAGTGTGGTGTGTTCTCCCTGTGTCTGCGTGGGTTTCCTCCGGGTGCTCCGGTTTCCTCCCACAGTCCAAAAACACACATTGGTAGGTGGATTGGTGACTCAAGTGTCCGAAGGTATGAATGTGTGAGGTGAATGTGTGTGTCTGTGTTGCCCTGTGAAGGACTGGCGCCCCCTCCAGGGTGTGTTCCCGCCTTGTGCCCATTGATTCCAGGTAGGCTCTGGATCCACCGCGACTCTGAACTGGATAAGGGTTACAGACAATGAATGAATGAATGACAAATCCTCCGGGGTCTCTGGTTTTCTTCCACAGTCTAAAAAACATGGGCTGTCCTGGTGTGTGAGTGAATGTGTGTGTATGTGAATGAATGTCTGTATGTGTGAGTGAATGTGTGTGTGCCCAGATATGGATTGGCGCTGTGTCCTGGGTGAAACTCTAGTGCCTAATGCAGTCCTCCAGGTGGACGGTCATTCTTGGTTGAGAGTACACTGCGCGTTAGGCTTCCACTTCTCGCCAGTGTGTGTGTGGACTGTATGTTGAGTGTTGAATGTAAAGCGTCCTTTGGTTTCTAGAAAAGCACTATATAGGTGTAACGTTAAATAAAACACATTTAGATGCATATTTGGGGCTCCTCATCCTGGCTGGGGTCTATAAGTCAAAGGAAAAATCGACAGCCAGTCTTTCAAAAGTAATAAAGGGGTGAACAATTTAAAAAGGTTGTATTTTTTATGTAAAACGAGTGAAGTATTCTAATTGAACCATTATTTGAACCATTACCTGTTAGAGGTAAGGGACAACACTGCACTAAACATTGATTGAATAATTAGTAATGGAATTAGTAATGACATATTCACACTGCTGGTTATGATTTTTTTGGGTTTCAGACATATTTGGGATAATTAAACATGCAGCGGGTCAAACTGACCTGGGAACATCATTGCTGTTCCTGAGAAACGAACATAACAGGAGGGTTAATGTTGTTTTTTATGTTTAAAAGGTTAACATTTAAAACAGAAGTGCTTTACAATAAAATAGAAAAAATAAATCCTCCAGCAATTTTGTAATTATTGAAGAATTTGTCATTATGTGTGTGTAAGTCCTGCTGATGAGTTTCTGTTTCAAAAATGTTATGAAACAATATGTATTTTATTAATATTTAAATAATAAATAAAAAAAAAATAGTAAAAGAAGGTGAGGAGCTGCAGAGTCGTCTCCGGTGTAACATTCTTCCACAACATTTTCCAGCACTGTTTCTGTGATTCTCCTTCAGGTTCAGAACAGTGTGTTTGTATGGAAGTAGTGAAACAGCGCCACCAGTGGCCGGGAGCTCACTAATGATTCATAAACAAACTACCAATCAGAGCCACTCCTGAAGTAGCACTGACAAATTCAACAGAAATCATTAACAGACTTAGAAATCCCTCATTTGTGGTGTAAAAAGCACACTTTCTCAGCTTTATTAACTCCTGAATGCCTGATCAAATCTGATAGAGTGTGT
>NC_089819.1:55110254-55140254 GCF_029633855.1 Hoplias malabaricus
TTTCGATGCTTAGTGATAAAACCACATCATTAAGCCATGATTCATTACTACAAACCTGTCCCAAAGCCTCAACAACTGTGGACCTGTGAAACATGCCCTGAATTAGGAAGGTGTTTTTGTTTGTGTCCAAGATATGCATAAATCTTACTTTGAAGGAACAAACTTACAAGCAATAAACTGAAGCTTAGGAATTTTAATTGGGGTCAAATGACAGGGTTAAACCCCTGCTTTAGTGGCTCATAAGAACATGTTTGATGATTGCTTTTGTTTGTTATTATTGTAAACATCATTGGACGATAGGTTTTGTTCGGATTTTCATTTGCACTGTGTATAGTTAATTAATTTACAATTAGGCTTTAGATATTGGTTGTGGCTTTAAGGTTATAGAAGTGGACCTGGGATCAGAAGCCTTCTTTCAGAAAGTGTGCTTTCTCCTCTCTAAATATCTACAGCTGAAGTGCGTTTGAATGAGGCAACTAACCGTCTCATGCTCTGTGGCAGCCCACAGCTTTTGCTCTTTTCTGGCAGCAGAATTTCTCATTTCTAACTTTTTTTGCACATAAGATCCTGTTCATTCATCTTCTGTAACTGCTTCATACTGTTTAGGGACCTGAGATTTGGAGCCTAAATACCTTGGACACAAGACAGGACCACCATCTGGCCCATCACCAGGACACTTTCTGAAAAGCCAACACACCTACAAACAAGAGGTGATTGCTCTAAGACTGCAAGGGAAGCTCAGCTTCCCTTAAAATGTCAAAAAATAAGTGATCAAATATATACTGTTGTGTGTACATGTCATTGAATAAATATGCACTACAACGCGCTCAACTTTTGTTCAGAATCAGCTTCTTATCACTGGTAAAGACGCGGCTTTCCTCTCAATCATTCCTGCAGCTTCACGGTGCTTTAAACAGTGAGGACGCTGAGCGTCCACAGAGTTCAATAGCGAAGCAGCGAAGTGCAGCGAAACGAGACGAGTCATTGGATAAATGCTGGGCTTTGTCCCGCCCATCGGACGCTCAGCTTCTCTGGGGGTCTATGGGGCAGTGAGCTGGCCTCGGCTGGCCCGGACGCTCAGCTTCTGCATGGTGATTGGATGATCTGTCTGAGGCTGAATCCCATTTTGATTGACAGCGAAATGAGCGAATCAGCGATCCTTTGGTGTAAAGATCCGTGGAAGCACAGGCGGACACACTTCACATGGGCCAAGGCCGTTTAAGCCTAGCTCTGCCGGCCATTGAGAGGACACTAGTCAAGTCCCTGGAAAAGACGCCTTGTTGGTACGACAGGGTCACAGAGCATTTTCTTAAAAAGGAACGGAGGGTAGAATTTACGTATAAATAAACCCACACATTTTATGATGTAGACCGGAATTGAGCTTCCCCTCCTTGAAAGACCAGCATCCGCCACTGCTGCAAACATTGTTTATTGTATTGTGGGAGGAAACCCATACAGACACAGGGAAAATACCACATGCCAATCTCCTCCAGCAGTGACCCAAGATGGAGACGGAATCCACAACTCGGGCCAATGCCATCCCTAATGACATCAACTCGTCTTTAATTTAAGAAACAATGTCTACATCCGAATCAGCTGTGTCCATTTGTTTCACCACAGTGATGAACTGTAGAAGCACAGGCTGCAGTGCAGTATTTACCAGCCTTTTGTGTTATAAACACAGATCCCATCTCGCCCACGCCTGACAAGTGGTGATTTGATTTGTTCTTCCTGAAGAGAGAGAGAGAGAGAGAGAGAGAGAGAGAGAGAGAGAGAGAGAGAGAGAGAGAGAGAGAGAGAGTAGGAGGAAAGGAAGAAATGCCGTTCTTTGCCTCTCCCCTGCTCTGCGCTCAGCCATCGAGCGTCAAGCCCGAAGGCCTTCCTGATGAAACGTCTAAAATGAGGCGTCAGTTCTCAGCTGGACGGCTCCAGCGCCTGACAGCAGACCAGAGCTCAGCCGCTGGATTAGCGTCTCAGTGGGGGGACGGTCCCCACACCCGGCCGTCATCCACACACTCACACAGGAGCTGTCAGATCCATAAACTGGCTCCCAGCAATGCCTGGAGGCATAGCTTTCCGCGCACACACCCGCTCACACACACACACACTCCCACACTTGCTGCTGCGTACCTGTGGAAGCTTGACGAATGAATATTGCCTTGGACAGACTAGCACTCCTTCTCATGTTGTAGCACCACAGTGCCTTCAGAGATTCAGGGATCACTGGGAGGTTGGCTTGGGTTGAAGGTGTTAAAGAGATTAAAACAATATTTTGACCCAGGAATGACACAGTGTCATTTCTGCCGATCACTATGAACTATTACTGAACTAGAAACTTCCGGCTAATAAAGGATTGGGGATCAGGAAACAGATTCCACAAGGTGGTGAACTGTCCGTCAACTCAACTGCTGCAATGGGCATGGGGCAAGTTACATATGGAGTCTTGGGGGGTGGTTACATATGGAGTCTTACATATGGAGTCTTGGGGGGTGGTGCCCTGTTCCTCCAGCAATTCCTGAGTGATTTGAGCTCAATGACACAAAGCAAACTTTGTTGGGAGAGACCTTCTGAAGATATGCGTGCAGATGCTCAGCGAACAGGTCTCTGTAGCGTCCAGGAAAGTGTTAGGATGACTCACGGCACAAGGGCATACCTAGAGAATGCTCCCCAGAGCGTCACACCACACCACTCCTGCAACCAGAAGACTTGGCTTCATTCAGTTTCCTCCAGACGTAACCCGTCCATCAGTGTGACTCAACAGGAAACTCTCCATGTCTTTGATCTGTCATTGTGAATTGATGCCTTTCTTTAGCGTTGGTTGAAGCGGCAGGTAGTCAGCAGTGTCACACAGGTTGGTTTGTGGCTGTTGTACCCTACTTAATGCAGGATGCTCGCCTCTCAGATCAGCCACATGGACCACAGGATCCACACCATCCAGTGCTGAGCCCACCAACACCACCTCAAGCAGCTACACTGCAGTCTCCCATCCAAGTACTGGCCAGAGCCTAACATGCTTAGCTTCAGTGGATTTGCTAGTTCTGGTGCTATGGCTGCTGGCTCATCTTCTGTAACTGCTTCATCCTTTTCAGGGTCATGCTGAGGCTGGGGCCCCTCTGGAATCATTGGGCTCAAGGCAGGGACACACCCGAGGAGGGTGCCTGTCCATCACAGGTTTCACACACTCAAGCAGGCACATCTAGGCAGACATTTTTAAACATCCAGTCCACTTTTCAACGTGATTTTGGACTGTGATTTGGTGGAAACCCACCAGAGAACACACCAAACTTCTTACAGAGAATCACCTGCACTCTTAAAAACAGTTATTTGAGCAATGCCAAGAAGTTCCATGAAGAAGCATTTTGTTGCTAACAACCTTTTTAGCAACTTTGTTTTTAAGAGCGTGAGGTGGGGATTGAACCCCAGGACCCTGTTCATGTAGCACGTTTCCACAAACCAATGCTGGGTGGATTCTGTGCCCCTCTATGGAAATCTTAGGCTCATATGCAGGTGCTGGGAGTCCATTCACTTGCTCAGACTCAAGCAACACTCAACTGAATTGACCTGAAGCAGTGTGAAAACAAAGTGGATGAGTGTGAGGATTGGCTGTCTGAAGAGGTGATGTGTTATATTGCCACAGGCTGGTTGACACCTATGCAGACGCTTGCGTTTATCACCACCGTCATGGCACAGACATGTTTATGTAGACTTTCACAGAAGTGTAAACCAGCCTGTAGGAGTCAGCATTATAGACTTGTAGCTTTATATGTATTTCTGAGAATTCTTAAACAGCAACTACACGACCGTTCAATCCCCCCAGGGCACTTCTCAGGAGTTTACTACCCGCAGCTCTCACAATAACCTTAGAGTTTAGTGCCATGAACTTACTGTTCATATTTACTCTGGAACAACCCTAAAATGATGCCTACTGTGGTCACATGCTTAAAATAATTATAGCAACACTAAGCAGCATTTTTACCTAAAAATTACAGCTTCAAAAATATTCTGATGCCCCACTGTTTCTTTTATTATATACAGTTCATATTTAGATGTAGTTAGAGTTTGAATTAAGCTTAAGTTTAGGGGTTATTGCATTAAACAAGCTGTTTGAAAATACTGTTTCTAACTTATTTAAGGGCTTGCAGCTAAGGCTAGAATTAGATTTAGGTTAAGATTTAGGGTTAGGAGAAATTGAAAAGCTGATTATTCAAGCTGGGTTGCCAAAAAGTCACATAAAAATATCCAAATATATATATATATATATACATAATTATGACACATCGTAGGAATCATTCACTTTGAGACCAACTTGGCCTGTCAGGAAATGATGAATTACAATGTAAAACATACAGAAACCTCACTAGCTTTTGTCACAGACCCTTTGTATTTGCATGTGGTTTTCTGACTTATGTCCAATGTGAAGCTAATGAAATGAAATTCAGACGCCAAATGTGGGGAATTGGGTACATTCGATCTTTCCAGATCCATTGTTATAATGGCATCTGCCATTGATGGCCACTTGAACTGTGGAGTGAGAGATTAGCTTCAGATTTTCTTTCTTTTGTGAGGCCTGGCTCTCCTGCTGAGCCTGCTGTGTGAACTTGTATGGTTTGTAGTCGGTATCCCATTTCTCTCATCTTTTCTTGGCTTATTAATTGGTGGAATCCAGTTATCGCTCCAGCAATCAGGCCAAATGCACTTTAGCCATTTTCCTCCAATTATCAGTTGCAAGGCTTTTACTTAAAAGAGGGAGAAGGAAGATACTTGGCACAGAGAGAGAGAGAGAGAGAGAGAGAGAGAGAGAGAGAGAGAGAGCACAAGCTAGATTTTCTCAGGATGTATCAGTGCCTGCTAAGAGTTTTTTTTTTTTTTTTGCTGCCAGAGCACTCCATAGGGACAGTGCTAATTGCAGCACACTGCCACACTCTGGCACATGTGTCTTCACGCTTCTGTCTGTGCTATCTCGATCATCCAAAGGAGCACTGAGATCTGAATGTGGCCCATCTGCTCTTCGTAGAGTCAACACACTGAGCCTTGGGTGTGGTATAATTGTGATGAGGTGTGCTTTGTCAGGCTCAGCATCTCTGATCCAGACCTTAACACATTTGAACGAAGTTGCCCCAGGGATAAAAGGGCACAGGGTGTGAGATGGAAAGTGTTATCAACAGATGGACTGAGATCGAAGATAGCCAACGTGAAATGACCACCCGTGTTCAATTAACTCTGATATGAAAGAGCATGACTGAGGCAGTGTGGAGCTGGTCAGCTGTGGCCTACTGGTGTAACCTGAAACAAATTCGGGAACAGAAATCTGGCTTCGGAAAATCAGTACTGGATTTCCATTAGCTCATAGATCTTTATACCTAGTCTAGGAGTACAATCTGTGTTTTCCTGCCTGGAAACATCCACTTTGGCTCAGAACGGACTGGTTAAAAACAAGGCGATTATTTGGATGTGTTGGCTGTGTTGGGAATAGCATGACTGCCAACCTGTCCAGGACAAGAAGTGTCCCAAAGGCAGGGATGGACACCACTGCATGGACACCAGTCCAGACGAGTTTCACAGCTTTTGGCACCCGCTCAAGGTTTGAAACAATAGATCCTAATGGTGGCCAACAGTGTTCCAATTAGCCGATGACCATTTGGCTAATTCTCAACTCTCAGCATGATCAATTCATCGCCACCTCTAGAGACAACATAAAACATCTGGATTTGCTCATTCGAGAGAATGCCTGATCTGTTTGTACATATATTTTGTCCAATTTCTCTGCTATGTTCAATCTTTGGAAGCTACACGTATAAACCAAGTTCTTTAGCCTAACTAGCAAGCACTTACATAAAGCATCTGCTACTTCACAGCCTCTTAACTCCCTCATTTTCACGAGTCGACTCCATGAGTTCCGACTCTCTGAATCTTTGGCCAAGAGTTGATCCTGGCTCCTCAGTTTTTAGGAGTAGACTCGGAACCAGTAAATATGTTCAGACTTTATACCGCCAGCTCTCACTGCCGAGGAAAGTTGGACAGCAGAACAAATTTGGAGCCATACTTGGAATATAATTTTGGATATTTCACAGCAATAGCTGGCCCATGTCACAGGACTGTGAGGAAGAAAGAGTTTTCTTTTTCAAGAATCAGAGAAACAGAGAATCGACATTTTAGACCAACATCTCCTCACAGTTCTAAAAGGGAAACACTCTGTCTTCCCTGCAATCACATGACATAGTGACGGATGGTGCTGCATCTTTGTGTCTTGGTTTTGTGTCTATGTCATTATCCGTTTTTATATGGCAGGATTAGAAACAGACATTTGGCTTCCGCCTCAGGAATTGCTCTTGAGAAATTTTACTCTTTATTGTTCCCCCAACATTGAAATGAAGTTTAAGCCCCTGCTTCCACTTGCTTCTAAATTCCAATTCAATCCGTTTAATAATGCTGCCATGTGGGAGCAATTGGGTAGCTTGCCCTAGCAAAAATCCAGCGCCCTATACTGATCTCTGAAACGCATGAATTGAAAAGGACTCTTCTGCCAAATGAAAACTGCAACCTGGATTAGTCTACGATGCAGGGCAAACCAAAAGGTCACACCCCACCTCTTGCAAATATATGGTTGTTTCTCGACATGGTGTGGCTATGTATCTCCTCTCTTAAGGGCAAGTTTGTCTTGTTCCTCCAAGTTGGAGTGTCTCTTTGCCTGATGATTCCTGTTCAGATTTCGCAATTTCAGAGTCCAGGGGGCTGGTTCTGTGGTATAGTATTATTACACCGATTGTTTCCCCTGTAACAGATGAGGTTACACTGATTATCCCATTACACATTTCTCTAGGAATGCTCTTGTAAACACAAAATAGTACGGCCTACCCTTGTAGTAAGCACACACACTATAGTAAGTATAATAAAACCCACTTTAGACACAGTGTCCAGGCCAAAAGTGTGGTTGACCTTGGTTAAAACAGCCCAGTAATATTTCCACGTGATGTATAGCTCCTGTCCAGCTGTGCCCTGATATTCCAAGTGACTGACTAGCCTATATACCACTACTCTCCCCCCATGGTGAGCTCTTCGTTTTATGATGTTCACTTCCACTCCTCCAAAATAAGCCTCCGAGCATTCATCCTACTTCTCAACCAGCAAATCTACCCCACTTTTTTTATGGCTTGTGCTTTGATAGTGTGTGTAATCTGACCCTTTTCAGCAAGAGCACACTCTCCCTTTCATTAACCTCACTCAAAAGGATCCAAGCTCAACTGAACAGAGATTTAAAGAAATACTATGTCCTCCAACAGTCATAATGCCCAGGGCAAGTGGAAAACAACACAGAGAAGTTAGCATAAGCTGTGTTTAAGGGAACACTGTGTGAATAGTGATGGTAGTGTAACTTTTAAGGTACAAAATTGGATCCTATGAGCATTGTTGTAGCTTTGAGGGATTGTTATCTGTGTATGTACTGAATAACACAAATGTACATGTGCTTAACCTGTTTTCTGGACATGTAGTTTCACTTTGGTGGCTAACAGCTCAACAAAGATTAACATTTCACATACAGGGAGCCATCATTGTACAGTTAAATCTCATACCAGAGTATAGAGAGCTATTTTTAATCAGTTATGGGTTATGGTTTGTGTAAAGTGCAGGAATAAAACCCCATCTGTGCCTTGAATGTTATGAATTCATATAAGACTCAGCTTGAACCATCATCCTTCACGTCATGTGGAAGACAAGCCTAAAGACTCTTCTCTGTTGTGGCTTACAGACAGTTTAATGAATTTCCACTGGCCTTTATTGTGTGACCAGCAGTGTCCCTCATGTTCTTCAAACACAGACTGAACCCTCATCTCTTTGTTCAGCATTTCAGTGACCACTAGTCGTGCCATTATTAAATCATGAAGCAATTTTCTTGATGTGTGTTCTCTTTCCCAGATATCAGAAATCATTTTGGTATGGTAATTAACTTATTTCTATTGTGCATTACTTACGTTATGATTCAGAAATGACTCCTACACTATATGGACATAAGACATGGGACATCTACAGGAGGTTATATGGCATCCCATTCTAAATGCATAATCATTAATATGAAGTCTGTGTCCCAGTGCACCATTTTGGTGCTGATTTTCATGCCAGAGGAGTTTTGGAGCTTAGATTCTGAGTTGCTGTGGTTCCTAAACACTTCCAGTTTTCAATAATGCCACTCACGATTCATCAAGGAATATCTAAGAGGGAAGAAATGCAAGAAAGTAAGGCTTGCAATGATGGTATCCTGTTTAGTGTATCTCAGTCTAATCCAGTGTGCATTTTTAGAATGACAAATTCTTTCACAAACATTTGTAAAGGTAGACTGCATGGTTAGGTGGCACCTGAGGCAATAACACTATACTCTCAGAGAATAAAAATAAAATAAATAAAATTGTAAGGTAGAGGTACATTATTGGTCACTAACAGTGTAGGGACAGTGTAAATGTACCTTCAAAAGCATACACCAGTGGTTTTAAACTCCAATTTTGTTCCCTAAAGATACATTACATTCTCTTCTCCAGAAGGAGTGGTAAATATTTATAGAGTTTTATTATGGAACTGTGTGAAATAAAATAACATTATGTAAGTTCTGGGAATTAAACAGGGCTTATGAAATCAATACAATATGTGTCCTTGTGGTACCACCACAGAGACAGTGCAAATGTAACACCTGAAGTCAGTTAATGGGAAGCACTTCCCGATATCTTTGTCTATATAGTGTATGTCTAGTGGGGCCTTAGTTCAATGGCATTTGATCTCAAATCCTATGTATTAAGGGGTAGGGGTTGGGGTTAGGGGTAGGAGTAGGGGTAGGGGCAAGATCGAGGTTAAGGTTAGGGTTACGGTGTAGCAGACCTTTCATATTGGATAGGTGACAGAGGCTTATTGGATTGCTTCCAACATAATGTCTCCTATCTGATCTTGAGAGCCTGGTTAACATGTTTTAGATGAGATATTCTAACCTACTGATCCCAAAAATCCTCTCCAACATGCCGGAGCTTTGCTCAGCACTCCAACAAACAAAAGACCAGCAATTTCTCAGAATATGCATAGCACAGGAAATGGGTCCTTCAGCTTATTTTCTCCTTTGCTTCTTTTTTTTTTTGTGAAATTGGTTTCGGGAACGTGCTCATTGTTCCTCGTGACTGCGAACTGGTAGATAAACAAGCTGTGCTCTCGACCACAGCCCACATCTTAGAAAGGGCGCACAGGTCCCTGAAAGTAATTACCCTCAATCTGCGCCCAGAAAAAAGGCCGTGTGTCATCCACGGGCCAATAATGAAATGGGCAATTATGTAGTTCATTATTTTTAATGCAGGCTGCCATGTTGAACAGGGGCGTGGAGAATCTGCCGACGTTTCGCCATAAAAGTAGTCATCAAAGGCAAAAGCATTGGAAATTACGGCGCACACAGCTAGGCCTGTGTTGTACAGCTCATCACGGCTTGATTCCCCGAGCAATTTATGCAGACGGGATCAAATGCGTTTGACATTGCGGGACTCAGCCAAGGTCTATTTTTGTGGTAACTAGGCACATCTGAGAGAGAGTCAAACAAAAGACGGATAAAGGGAAGCAATGAAAGAAAGATGCACTGTGCTAAACCGTCCTACCAATTCTCTCTCTCTCTCTCTCTGTCTCTCTCTTTCTCTCTCTCTCACACACACACACAAATCTGCATGAGAACAGTATTGTATTATCTGTAAATAAATAAATAAATAAATACTCAGGATGACGGCAAACAGCTTAACTGTTCCTTTGCTTATTTTAATGCATTATTGGAATCTTGCTTCTTTGAAAACTATTCATATAATTCATTACACACCTTTCACTTTCCAGTCAATGAAGTCCTTAAATCCATGAGTTTTTTCCATCATTTTTTTTTCTCTTTTTTTGTGCAGGTATCACATCATTAATGTAAACGCATCAGAAAAATTGTTATATTTATCTCATACTCAGCACCTCTCCCTACACTGGAGCGAGTCTCGCATCACTCAGAAGCACAGAGGCCAACTGCCTCTTTGCATCAGGGGAGTAAACAACCCCACAGAGTAGAATAATAATGAGAAAAAAAGCATTCAACCCTGTTAGCCATATTAGCATTTTCATAATAGTATGTAATGGAAAATTGTTAGCAGTCTCTAATGTGTTTCTCTGCCCTTCTGACCTTATCTGAGTGAGTTAATCGTACACAGATCATATACAATCTTCAGTAATCCTCTTATATATCACTCGTGTTTTGTTTTAACTTGTAAGAAATGCATGTCCCGTTCCTTTCCCCCCATTTACAAGGGAAAAAAAAAATATTATCCTGTTGTCCCTGCACTCTGAGAGGAGAACAGATTTCTCCATTTTCAGAAACAGTGCTTCAATCTGTTTGTGAGACTGTTACACAAACAACATGCTGCACAATTCATTTCTGAATTTTTGAGCTCGTGAGTTGAGGGTTTAAAAATATTGTTAGGGTTAGAATCAGGTCTATGTTTAAAGATGTCAGAGATAGCATTAAACAAGCTCAAAACAGCTGTTTATAATGTTTTATAGCTCAGAGAGTACAAACAGGTACCAACATTTCCATTTTAATCTTCTGGAGTTTAACAATTTAGTTTAGTTGAGGTTTAGTGGACATTTTTATGCTGATTTTTCACAAACTAATGTGAACCTTCAAATATAAATTAGCGAAATTGTCTTTTAATAAATTGTCTACAAAGTCATCTAGAGACCATCCTGGCTGAAGTGTGGAATACTGACAGGATTGATTTAATAGTAGAAGATTCCACAGGCAAAAATGAATTATTCCTGTAGTTGCTAAATAAGGCTATACTAAACGGACATGAGTGGAAGAACATATTTTATGTCAAAGATGCTTTTGTCTGAGATTGTGCTTTGTATTTGTCCGTCTTAATGCAGCCTTGGCCAATGATTAAAGGATTATTTGAGTGAGAAGTGTACTAATGCGTGCTAATACGTCTTCTTAGCCATCGATTTCATGTGTTGAGCCTGTCCCACACACACACACACACACACACACACACACACACACACACACACACACACCTCTGCCTGCAGTCAGGCTCATTACTGCCGAGCTCTGTGACATTATCTGGCTGTAAAAGTTGGATTTTTCAGCCTTCAGTTTTTCACATTTTTTTCTTCGCTGCATAATCTCTGTGAAGGTCAAGATGAAAGGATGGAGGTGAAGGCGCGAGCACAGGCAGACAACAACAATTACGATGACCCAGTATAGCATAGCCAGGAGGAGTAATCGCCGTGGAGAAGCAGCAGCACTCTGCGGCTCATTACGAACGGCCGAGGGAGAAGAATATATCTCTGATTCATGAGAATTGACGAAGTCCAAGCATTATTTTTATGCCTTTGTTCCCACTCTCCGTTTGATTGCAGGCAAAGCTCTAATCACACATTTACGTCAAAGTGTTGCCACTAAACGCTGTGTTTGTGCATTGTGCTTTCTCTGCTCAGCTTCTCAGAAAATATTCCAAATGACTCATGAAAACTGGGTCAATAAAGAAGGAACAACACAGCCCAGCGGTTCAGCTTAATCCCGCCAGGAGCTCACATTTGCACTTTATTTAATTCATTACGATTTGAGAGTTTGGGGCAAGTGGAGAATGCACTACTTTGGGGCCATTCTAAAACTCCAGAGTGTCGCTCATGATATTTCGGATTTATTCCCATTGCCTGCTGAGCTCAAGTCTGAGACATAGACCTGTGATCTGGGCCAACAGGGTATGACACCTCTTCCCAATATGAAGACCAGAAATCTAGGTCACAGAGTTGAGCAGCGTTGAATCACGTAGTTAGAACAAAATGAAAGCTAAAAATTAAGAACACAGAAAGATGAAATAGAAGAAGAAAATAGATTAATAGTTGTCACTGTACATGTATGTCAGCAAGACAAGATGAGAAATAAGCCTTTCTGATTTTAAACGCTGGTTAATTGTTTTGTGCTCACGTGCAGGTTACGTGCAGATTATATAAACAATGGACATACAATAAAAGAAGATACCAGCAGTCTCGGTGTTATACGCATTTTACTTTGCTGTTTTTGAAGTTAGTTGCTTGGTTACCAAGCTCTTCCTTTGCTTAGGTACGGTGGCCCATTGAGTCATAGCACAATAACATTTACAAAGCAAACAAAAGCTGAGAACTCAACAGCATTTAGGGAGAACACAACTGCATTAAATGAAATGCTGTGTTTAAGGAATTGGAGGGATGCTCACACAGGAAACTGTACCGGCCAATAGCGATGTTTGGTCAAATTCAGCACTATGCCGGGAGTCACATTCCTTAGTCTCATTTAAAATGACCAATATCCTGCACGTTAGCACAAGATATGACTTAATCATGATTCCTAGAAGTTCTTTAGACTTTTCATGGAATCCTCCTTGATAGATTATGTAGGATAAACAGTAAGTGGACTTGGAGTGGGCGGACACCTGATTGCTTGTTAGAAAGACTTACTGCACTGTTCCCAGTATATGGCTTTCGTTGGATGACAACAACTGTAGTGAACTGATGGATCTGTTTGATTTAGTGTTCAGGTTTTGCATGTGAGGCAAGGACAAGGCCATCCTCTTCCTTTGAAATATTCAGATTTTCAGAGATTTTCCTCGGGGTCTAGAATAGAAGAAGGAACACCGTTAATGATCTGTTATTGAGGAAATTGCTTCTCTGCATTTGACCCATTTATATTAGTGACTACTAACACAAGTGAGCAATTCTTCACAAACACACACAGCTGGAACAGGGGGCTGCCAACCACCTCGGCACCCGGGGATCAGTTTGGGGGTTAGGTGCCTTGCACAAGGGCACTTCAATTTTTTTCTTGACGGTCATGGGAATAGCACTAGTGAACCCTCTGGCCTCAAGCTCACTTCTCTAACCTTAAGGCCACGGCTGCCCCCAGACAAACGGCTGGATCTGTGATCATACAAGCAGTCCAGTTTCACCAACATGAAAAAACAACCTGTTCTGACTTTACAGGTTTACAGAAATATAACAATCATCTCCTTCCCTAGGAGAGAGAGAGAAAAAAAAGAATATTTGCACAGGTAACTGGAGGCATAATATCTGACATACAGAACTCATTTCTGCAAAGAGAAAAATAAATAACCAGATAAACAAATGCCATATGACGCAGATCAAGAATGACACCTTTGTTGACGTGAGAATAGAGCCATGCTGGTTCAACACACCCCAACTCACTCGGAACAGCCAGCGTTTTCCATTTGTTTCACATCAGTGTGACAGGGTGAGAAATAATCACCAAACGGAGGATGAATGGGAGCGTTTCCCGTCGTTATTTTGAAAGGGATCGGAGGGGAGAGAGGGGGTAATTCAGTTTGCAAAGTGGCAGATTTAGCCCCTGCGTTTGTATCCTCCACTTACTGTAATTCATCAGTGAGTGAGTGCTCGTTAGTACCATCCGGGAGATGCTTTATTGACCAATTTGAGGCTTGCGCTGATTGCAGCATTTGCGCTGTTGTCGATTACTAATTGCATTGTGCCTCCTGCTAAATTAAGTCAGAAACAGTGAATAGAACGTGGCATTTAATTACTACGTTCCTCAGAACGGCAACGGAATGCAAGGATAAAGACTCCCGGCAGATTAGCTGTGATTGTAATACACATCTGAATAACTGTATATTGTCTGTCTTTTCTAGGGGCAAGGAGGTGGGGGGTGTGGTTTGCTGCTAGTGACAGCCCACTCTCCAGAGCGGAAGAGACTGGAGCAAGGTTCGAGACGTACCAGTCAGTGATCTGTGGTACACTCACTGTTCATTCTCTTAGCTCCACTGACCACAGAGGACCACATCTGTTGCTCAGACACAGCAGTGCACCTAGAGTTTTGAAACTTCCCAGTGTCGATTGCTGGACTGCAAATGGCATCATTGGCCATCAAAAGGTATCCAGGCAACACCCTATGACCATTCATCAGGAGGAAAACACTACACTTATTGACTATGACACTTGTGCCCTTATTGACTATAAGACACATGAGGAGAGATAAAGGGCCATTCAGAGCCCCTCAGAGACAGAGTCAGACACTTATAATGTTGCAGACCAGGGATCAAAACAAAGTATTTTGTAGTAAAAGGATTGTGACATTTGAAAAAACAGAAGAAGGATAGCCCTGGCTTGGAATGCAGACAAAACTAAGGGTCTCTGCCCAAAATGGATCAAATAGTGGTGTTTAGATGGTGACGACACCTCTGGATGTTGAAACCATGAAAAGAGATGAGGATGTTGCTCTATTCCTGTTCTAGTCATGGATAATTTTAATATTATCCTGTTTAAGAAATGCTGTTTAAGATTACACAATATGGAACACACTCCAGATTTGGGAGACCACTAAATTCATGAAAGTAAGCAGTTGCAATGAAGTTCTGAGGCATTGATTTGTGCGTCTGTCTGTCTGTTTGTCTCAGGAATATATCATATATCACACTGTGGGGACCAAATACAGTTTTCACACACATTGTGGGCATCATTGCATTTTAATAATAAACATACGTCTAATGTCCTTATGGATTTACGTTAATGTAAGTATCCAAAAATTAATGGAAGTCTGTCATCGCTGTCCAAAGAAAAGCATGTATCTCCAAAAAAGGAAACCTTAACTTTCAATGGAAGATTGAATATGATGTGTTCGAATGACGTGCTATAAACCAAGCCGGCAGAAATGGAGATGAACTTTTTTCTTTGAAGAGTAATATAATGTCCTCACAATTCACCAGAACGAGATTGTGTGTGAGAGAGATTGGAAGGGAGAATAGTGTGTAGGGATGTGCCATTCCAGGAATGGGTCTAATCAACAGGATAAATCGGCATCATCAGCACCACCACTGACATCGTCCTTATTGCTAACAGCAAAATGGCCATCATTTCCCAGTAAACAACAGCATCCCGTTCTCCATCAGCACCAAACAGCTACATTTCGCTGGTGAAGACACACTTTGCCTGGGGTTGAGTAAATGAAAACCTTCAACTAGAAAGATGCAGCTCTAAATCTCCAATATCTCTTAAAGGCACTATGTCCCACAAGAGTTATCCCACAGTCTCAGAAAAACTGTGATGTCATCAGAGAAATGCCATTAGGAGAGGCAGTGCTTCTCTTGTTGTATCACCAAAAAATAGAGATGAAATGATATATAAAACAATGCTTTTTTTCTCTCAAATCTGTGTTAAAGTCATTTCTCTATGATTCTGATCATTCTTATTGTCTAAATTTGCAGAGTCAATGTGTAATTGACATTTCTAGCACTTTACAATAGTTGTTTTTTGAAGACGTCATTTTTAGGTGTAGGTTTAGTGTGTAGGTTTGGAAAAACATTCACATCATTCTAAATAAGGACCATTACAGTTCATATTTAGCCTCGTGGGGACATGAGAACTCAAGGCTCGGATACTACTCCATTTGATTTGAAACTATTCTTCATTTGTGTCCATTTCCTCATCTCTGTGAGGGCTTCACAACTCTTCCACTTATTTTCAGAATCAAGTTGTTGAGTTTTCATTCTCACTCTGAAGGAAGCAGTTGTGACTCTGCTCAGATCCGAAGAGAGACCTTGTTTTCCTCTCCTCTGTCTGTCCTGCCCTCTCTATTTCGCTATCTCAAAGATGAAAGAAGCTTTAAGGACTGTTCTTCTGATGCGGCCAGTTTGGGCACTGCCTCAGGTCCTGTGTGTTTTCTGTGGAAAAGCCTCATTTTGCACAGCACTACAAGAAAAAAAAAACAAAACGTCAGATATTAGCTCCTACCTTCAGTTCCCATAACAATGCCGCCCTTGTTCTGAAGAGCGTAGGTTTGGTAACTGTACAAAAGCTCGTACTTGCTTTGTTGAAGCGAGATGACTCTTCTATGTACTTTTTGTTTGGGAACAAATGCCATTGATGGCTGAAGACAGCTCATTATCAGGAAAAAGCCCAAGATATGACAATGCACTGGGTTAATGCAAGCATCTGGCAGAGTTTCAATCAGGGATTTGTTTAATTCTGCCATTGGCGATAAAACATAGGATGCACACTTCCGATGACAGCCCGCCTCCCTTTTTCTCCTTCAGTTTCTTCTCCGTGATCGGTCTGCCTAAGGCAAGAGACTCGCGACACATATCTGACAGATTTTGTCTCAGAACCTCTTACATTACAAAACATTTGTTCAAAACTAAGATTACGACACATCAGCGTGATGGGGAAAACTTGTTTACAAAGAGTAAATGAGGGCAGAATCACAGTGGGTTCCTCAAGTTATTCCTAAGGAAAGATCATATATTGCCAACATCAAACTTTAGGCTGATCTCATGAGAGGTCACCACAGCAGATCTGACCCACAAAATCTTTGTACTGCACCCAGGCTTGGGACGGGTACTAGCAGTGCGCTGAGCAGCATAATCCCAAACGGCTGGGCAGCGGACACATCGTCAAACTCAAAAGACAGTCCTTACAAAGCATGGACTAAATCTTGGACCGCTAGAACCCTGGATCTCTTTGGAAACATCACTGACTGAACACTATGCCAGTAACACCTAGACCCTACTGGCCATATTTAGATCTGCACCTGAGTAAATTCATGCAAATACAAACCTGAGTACTGAACAGAAATGGCCTAAAATATTAGATTATATTTAATAAATTATAGCCAAGCTTGAGTGCTATAATGAGAGATACTGGCTGTGTTGTGGTCATTGGCATAAGACTGCAGGCCGACTGCTGAAGATCAGTACACCAGTGCCAATAGCTCACTTTATGGCATGGACCTCAAGTGTATTATTGCAATTATACAGTTCATTATTGGCATTTTAACATAAACAAATCTTTTTTCCCCCTGTCTTCTTGATCAAACTTCAGCAAGGTCAAATGATTGCATTCCATCACACATTTCTTTTCAACAAACTCTGGATCTTGAACTGGTTCCGTTCAGGAGAGCTTGATTCTTTCCAGCTAGTGGGTCCTTATTTACACCAGTTTTGATGGAAACCAAGGCTGCGTTATTCAGAACTGATCTTAATCGAGTCAATAAAATGTCATGGGATAAAATCATTGTTTACAGTGGGTTAAGATCATAGTGATACATAAAACAAACAAACAAACAAACAAACAGAATGCGTATAACGAGTCCATTGTGCCATAACTGTTTACATTGTTCAAATAATGTGCACAAATGGAAACTGAACTGTTTCCTCATTGGCTGAAAACGTCCAGGCACCTGTCTTGTAGGTGCTGGTGGCATTGTCAGATTACTTGTATTTTGCAGAGCGATACCTGAAGTGCTTTGGTCAGAGTGGAATTATTGTGCAATAATAGCATTCCTCGTATGTCTTTCCAACCAATCACAATGCAGGATCTGAAATAACTGGTGTAATATATTAATAATACATAAACCCAAAATTCATTAAGATTAAATTAGAAAAACCACACTAGAACATACACCTTTTATCCCCATTTTGGAACATCATTTGAAAGTTCCAGATTTTTTTACACTTCAATCTTAATGATAAAGATACTACAAATATTTTTTGAGCGATGCCCTAGAAGATTCACTTTAGGTTACATAAAGAACCATGTTTGCTATCAGTCAACAGTTGTTGTTAGGTATTAATAGGATATTAACAACAATGTACTGGTGCTTTGGAACAGTTGAACTTGGAGCTATTTTTGGCTTCATCTTGGTCCAGAAAAATTGTATTCCAACCCTTGCACCATGAAAATAATATTTTTCCCATCCTCAGCAGACCAAACTAACAAGTGATTACACAGCCTCTCCTGCTGCTTCACTCCCTCTCCTGACTCAATTGTATTCGGACTGAACTTTTCAACCGAGGACTTGCGGTACTCTGTTCTTTTCCACTCAGTAATGAGGAGTTATCTGCACTGCCACACCAGGCAATTAGCTGCTCAGGGCAAAGCGGCTTGATCGGAGAGCAAATGAAAATGTGTGAGGTGAAAATTAAGAGCAAAAGGTGCAATTATTATCATAATAATTACATTTGCTAATTAAATGTCGGCCTCTTGAATAACAATTAAGATAAGATATCCTTTGCGAGGGGCTGAGCCTGTCTCTTTTTTTTCCTCCCACTTCCTTTCGGCAAAGAAAGAAGGAGGAAATGTAGCGTTCCTGCATGCCTTCACTTCGCAAGCGACCGCAGCTGCGTGGTTTGATTTAAGGTGGCCTGACCACGCAGCCCCAAACAATCACACGCTGATGAATTATTCAACACCAGCCTTTGTTCTCATCACACACAGATATGCAAAGCTGAGACTCACTTGTTTAATCTGAAATGGCCAATTAGGGTTGTTCATATAACTTGGAAGTAAACAACAAAATTATAGTCATGAGCCTTGATGCTTGAGCACTGCAATTATGGGCAGTGCTACATTTAAGAAATTTAAGGTAAATCCGCTGTTATAGGGAAGGTCATGCACTATGGCCATCGACTTTGGGGACCTTAAGGGTAGCAGCCTCTATGAGGACTTGATTGCGGCATTGAAGTCATTGACTGATGTTGGATGTATACTCCACTCCACAACTCAGTACCTGGGGTGATTCATTCCCCACTAGCCCTCTCTTTTCAGGGGCATGCCATTCTATGGCCATTATCTAATCCTTGTTCTCCACATATCCTCATTGGCAGTAGTTATACCAATTTCAGCGATGGTCAGTTCTGCCAGATTTTTTAATCATAAAGCAATCAAGTAAAACAGGTAAATTAAGTGTGGCATTATTCAGTTTCTGAAAATATCTGCATCTTTCAGAATAAGAAACTCCCTCACAGAATTTTCCCCTCACAGGAAAGTGAAAGAAATATGGAGACAGCAACCAGCGTCAAGATCAGGAAGCATACCCTTGTGTTTAATGAGGACTCTCGCAAATGCCGTCTTCCCAGAAACAATGGCTTTTCCTCGCGTGGGATATTTACAGGAATTTACTGTCCTTTTCCGACGGGAAGGCTTGTGTTACCTGACAGAATTTGCACCATTTCACAAGTGACTGCAGGAGACCTGCTGATGCAACTGACCTGAGAGAAAGTGAAATCAAGCCATGTGAAAAACCCCACTGAGTATCGAGTCTTCTTCTGAAAGAACAGGGTCCATCGTGGTGGTGGTCGTTGTCGTCATCATCAACAAGACATTAAAAGCCACTTTTATAGCAGGTTTGAGAGTGTACACTCCTCTGGAGAATTGATCAGGTCTAGATTACAAACCCCAGAATACTCGGTTGATTTATAAGTCCTTGGAATGTAATAGAAGCTGCCCATTGAAGCATTCGAATCCAATTATCTTTTACTGAACACCATTTTTATCCAATTAAAACACATTCCTAGCTCTTGAGAATTGGAAGTTACGTTCTACCCTTTGACAATGGTGATTTATGTTTACTTGCAAACTGGGAAACACTTGGGAAAGAATCTTTGTAGACTGAGTAAACTGGGAATTATGGACAAGAATCTCTAATGAAAATTCTTTATATCCTTTCACATTACTTACAATCAAATTCAGGCATCAAATAAATGGACCTTATTCTGGAAATGGAGTGGTACATTAAATAAATGTTCATGAATCACTATATTTTCAACATCTAAGATATTTGAGGTCATAGATATGAGTAGCAGCAGTTAAACAATAGCTTCTCTAAGCTGTTTTAATCAAATTGTTTCTTGTCGTGGACCGGTCACCTGCCCATGATGTGTTTTGTTCTGATTTGTTGTGGGCTCCAGACCCACAGCGTTCCTAAAGATAAAGCGGTACCAGAAAACAAATTAATTATTTAAATTCACTGGTTTACCTTGTGTGGCCAGTTCACCAGAGAGAGCAAGAGGAACATGAGGTTGAGGACACCACGGTCTGCTCCAAAATAAGGATAGAATTGATGCAGAAAAATGTACTTTTACAAATGAATAAATTGAGCAGTTTAACTGGTTCAGAAAATGCAGAATTAAATCAAAAGCATCAATGTGAAGTGCCACTATGAGAACAAATACAATTCTAGGAGATTGGACCTGAACCTCACAGTTTGAATAACTGTGTCTGACCAAATGTGTCCTTATTTTTCCCAATGTTGAAATCATGTGGAATTTACCATGTGCTGCAAAGAAAGTAAACCAGAGTAGTTATATTTTTTTATCTGGAATCATGAACTTTATTAAGCAAATATAAAATATACACCAGGGAAAATAGTTTTCCTTTTGTTGGTCCAAGATTTTTTTTTCCTTTGTTTCCAGTTTGTATCCATTGTTATGTTTTCTTCAAAATAAACAACGTTCTTCCAAAGGGAAAGAAGCAAAAAAAAAAAAAAAAAAAAAAAAAAAAAAAAAAAAAACAATAATAAAAATGGTAATAATCCACTAGTTGAACCCAGTAAAAAAATTGTTAAAAAAAAAAAAAATCATCCCACAGCAAAATTGGACAAAACCAAAATACGCAGAACAGCCTTCAAGTTGGCCTCATCTGGACCACAGTGAAGATGACGTTCCATTATTCAGATCAACTATAGAGTACACTGCCCACCCCTCTCTTGGAAAAGTCTGGCGAGTGTGTTAGCCTCTGGCCCCCAGTCATCCTGCTCAGGGGGCTCCGGCTCTGACGGAGGTCCAGGAAGGTCCAGGGAACTTATGGAGCCTGAGGGTGACCCCTGGCCCTCGTAGGCATAGGTTTGGAGTGAATCGTACGGAGGGCCTCTAGTGTCCTGATCCGCCTCCATTACTTTCAGCTGGATAACATCATGGATGTCCTGATTGGGCGGAGTTTGTGAAGGGCTCAGGCTGGCCCCGCCCAGAGCCGCTGCCCAGACCTCACCCCTTCTTCTCCGGACCTCGCCTCCAGCTGCTGAAGGGTTTCTGAGGGCGGCAATGTCAAACGCCTCTGTGTCCTCTTCGCCTCCGCCCTCATCATCATAGGTAACAACATTCTCCCGGACGTCTTCCTCTGAAATGATTAAGCCTTCCTTCTTTATCTTCTTACTCCTCAGGGTCACAAACAGCACCACGATTGCTGTGAGGAAAAGCAAGCAGGGTGGTTACATACTGCATGTATTAACATAAAAAAAAAAAATAAATAAATAAATAAAGTCCCAACTATAGGGCATGCAACTATAGGGCATATATATATATATATATATATATATATATATATTGCTATGATTTTTGCTATTTCTGGACATAGTTATATTAATAAAAGGGGCATTCCAAATATTCTTAATAGATGTAATTTATAAATTATAGTAAGTCATCTTTGTTCACTAAGTGAGCTCCCATCCACCGGTGGCACTGTTTCTTTAAATTCATTCAGACACTTATGTATCTGAAGAAATGTTACAGAAACAGCACTGTAATTTATTTTTTTTAAAGATGATTACACGTAGGGTTACACAAACACAAGATGCCATTTTAACCAATCAGAACTTCAAGTTACGTTTACTCAAGTTAGAGTTAGTGGACGATTTGAGGCTGGTTTTTCCAAACAGAAAGTTACCAGAAACTTACATAAACATCCACCATTATATTATATAACATTATATATTTTACAATATTACTATATTTTACATATATTATATTATTATATAACATTATATATTTTACATATGCAAAGTTACACATTATGCAAATTTTAGGAATGGTCTTCTAGTAAAAATAATGTATAAATTCACATTGAAACCAGGCTGAATAAAGCTGTCATAGTCATTACATTTAAATAATATTCCTGATACCAGTGGAAGCAGTAAATACCTGGTAAGATTTTCCTTTGGAACAAGTGAAATCCTACAAAATGGTGGCTATTAGTCTTCAGTAATTAAATCCCACATCTGCTTTTTGTCTGAAATACTTACACACTTGCATCAACAGTAATGTCAATGTACAGATATTTACATCATGAGAGTCTACAATTAGCCTTTGACATGTAAAGAGACTGGAGGCAAAGAGCTGTGTATGGGGAAGACTGCGTAATTGCTCATCTGCTGATGTGAAATCAATAGTTTTTTTATTACTCTGTTAATGTTAAAAACAGGTTGATGGTCTCAGTTTAGAATCAAATTCAAAATTAATCAGCAATGGTATCATGCCAAACAATATCATGTCTAAATATATTACTAAATATTGCATTTTCAGCGCGTGGCTCATGCTCTTCGGTGTTGACTTTGTCTGTAGAGAAATACTCTAGGAGTATTACACCACCACCATTTTTCTGTGCTAACTTTAGCCCAGCATCATTCCCATCCAAGCTGTGAGGTCCAGCTCAGTAAGGATTCTCCTACCAAGGTGTGAAGTGTGCTTATGTACACGTTGTGTCTGGTTGCTCTTTGGTGCAGAAGTCTACATTCGTCAAAAAAGCAGGTTCCTCCAGAGAGAGCAAGAACTTTCTATTTTTGGCAAAGCTGGAGACAGAGTGGGTGAGAAAAAGAAGGGGTTGTTCCGCAGGGTGGAGCCTCACATCTTCATGTGCAGAGCTTTCAAAACAACACTACATTAGGTGGAGATGGCTATGGGGAGTGGCTTTGGAGATGAAGCAATTGTCAACATTAAAAACTGGATTTATGACAGTGTGCTGTATCTTTTTGACTGCCTAAAAGAGACCCATGTTAATGCATCAGGTTCTTATTATTGAGTCAGAGTACATCTGTCCTGGTTTCAGTCTTGACGCAATGTTCCACATTCTTTCTGTTGACTTGGACTACACATCATTTTGAACTGTGATTGATTTCTTTTTTAATTTAATTGAAAAGGAGGGTGTAGTCCAGGACTAATCACTGTCTGGGAAAATACCCCAAAGTGTCCTGGTCTTGTAGCCAGATCCATTCATTCATTATCTGTAACCGCTTATCCAATTCAGGGTCCATCTTGACTTGATGTCGACTGGTCATGGTATTAACTAGGACTCTTATTTCAGTCTGTGTCCTGGTGTCTTAACTCTATCTCCGTGTGTTGTCTTGGTCTTGACCCTTAAACTTGAATTTCTTTAATCTCAGCCTTAAGTGCAAATCAAATCCAAACCCATATCAAGTACAGTACTTTAACTATTCAAACAAACTTCCAGAAAGAAGTTCACCTCAAGACTCAAGACTAAAAATTGTGGCTTATCAGGCTTTAGACTTTAGGCCAGCCATGTTATAGTCTAGAGACCTACTAGTTTAGCCAACACAGGTTTGTAAGATAACATCCATGTGCTAAGCAAAATGAAGTATAGCTCTATTTAATCGTTTAAAATATAAATACACACAGACGAGCTGGGGATTGAAGGGGATTGAAAAACATGCCTTATAAGGAAGTGTCTACAGACAGGTGGGAAAAACAAAGGCAATTACAAAGCCAACTTTTTTTGGCTTTCACAGGAAAAGGGAACAAAAGGACACTTAAGGAAAGGCTGGCAATCACAGAAAACAGTAAAAGAAAGAAATTAACCACTTTCTCAACCAAGAGGGAGGAAGGTAAGTGCCTATCCTTGCATCAGAACTTAATGTTAGTTTGTTAGATGCTGGTGTGAACTGTAAAGGCTTCCTACTTTCAGAAAGAGAAAGAACCCTGAGAGTAAACTTAAAAAAGGGCTTTAAGAGAGGCTTAAAAAAAGAAGATAAAGGGGAGTGCAAAACTCTCAGCCCTTTTTACCAAAATTACCGGCCATATTACATGACCCGAACAAAGTCTGTCTCCATCTGAGTTTTTATAAAGCCCTCAACCCAGTTGTAGGGTGTTGGGTTTGACTGGCCCTGGGAGGTGCATGACTTCTCCCTCTGCTGGCTGGAGGAGCCCCAGCATTGTGCCCAGCCCTTACAGTCTGGACATACGTTTTCTAGTTTTCCAAAACTAGAGGCCACTAATGAAAAGGAGTGCCAACAAATTTACTATGATCTAATTGCTATTCTACTGCTATAATAATCCAAAAGAATTCCATGAAAATTGCATCTGCTTTGTTATTTACAGAAATTAGATCAAAAGTTCTCTAAATTCCTTTCTTGCCTCAAATCTGGCCCACCCAATATGAGCTCTCATTTGAGGACAAATTGGTACCAAGCCAAAAAATCTAGCACAAGAAGCCACAACAAAATGCCCCACATATTTTGGAACCCCTGCTAATGCTAACTCCAATGGTCTCAACACGCTTGAAGGAGAACGATAAATACCAGGAATGTCTGTACCATCGCACGCCATGTTGGAATAATTTGAGGCTATTCGTTCAGGTTACACTTCTATTAGTTGTTTAGCTATTTGTATTATATTTTTTAGCCTTAGATACTGTACAAAGCAGTCATTAGCCTAGCAAACTATCTGACCACTATGCTATGACAACAAGAGTCCTGCATCTATAACATTGTGGCTGATATTCAACCTCTACATGTCCCCCACTCTCTTACCCAGGAGGATGAGAATGCAGAGCAAGATGGCAATGAGTGCCCCGGTGCTGAGGCCTGCGGAGGAGAGGAAGGCCTGGGGCTGGCAGATGGGGGCTCGAAGACCCCCCCTTCTGCAGGGGCACACCCTCAGGGTTAGGGTGCTGGTGCTGCTGAGCTGAGGCTCTCCTCCATCCCACACCACCACGGCCAGATACTGGAGCTCCTGCTCGGCTTGACTGAAACCCCACCTCCGAGATATTATACTCGCACTGCTGTCTGTCAGAGAAAGAGAGAGAGAGAAATAGAGAAATTATATATATATATATTTTTTTATATATAATATATAATTTATATGTAATGCATAATTTGTGTGTGTCAAAGTTTCCAGATTAATTACATGCATTAACGTTTAAAACATTAAATTATACAGATGAAAAATTGTAGAATACCGAATGTCAGTACCTTAGAGCTTCATTTAAGGCCCAACCCACTCTTTTCTTACTGGCCACCAGAAAACCCCTAGCTCACCTCAGTTTGTAATTGTGTCGCTGAATTAAACCCACAACACCTCCAAAAGGTGAGGTCTGTGAGGTCAAAACAATGAGGTCTGGTGTCCTACACACACCCCATTCAAAGCAGGCTTTACAGACTTATCTTTACTATGTAGACCTGGCCCCACTGGCACCGTTAATGCATTCCCTTTAGCTGTCTCAGTGATACTGTACACAATATCAGTGGCTCATGCTTTGTTGTTTCCAAAAATACCACTGTCGTCAGCAAACCTGAGGTCAGTTAGGGAGTCATTGTCATTTTAAAGAATACGACTGTATCATTAGTAAACCCTTTGTAAACTTCTGTAGCCGATTCCATACCAAATCTGAAACTTTAAAGGAACGCTAGGTCAGATTTGGTATTCTTTTGCTCTTTGGCTCCGGTCTTCCACATGCTGCTTCTTTAACCAAGGCAAGTGATGAAAGTTTTCCTCAGTCTTCATTATTTTGAAGGAATTATTAACACAAGTGCATCATTCTCCTCACTCTGATTGGATACATGTAATGC
Source organism: Hoplias malabaricus (assembly GCF_029633855.1). Taxonomy (NCBI): domain Eukaryota; kingdom Metazoa; phylum Chordata; class Actinopteri; order Characiformes; family Erythrinidae; genus Hoplias; species Hoplias malabaricus. The sequence goes on from NC_089819.1 coordinate 55,135,663, forward strand.
TGGTTGTCATGGTAATGTCCACACTAAGTAGTGCCCTATGCATGGACATAATGCAGGCATACAACGTGCATACAAAACCCTCAGTCTTAATCCACAGTCAGTAGGAATTCAGTGGGAAGGCAGAAAGCCCTGTATGTAATTGGAGCTACTGTTTGCTTAGTGTGGTGAGACTGCAATTCTCTGCTTCTTGGTTTTATGTTGGACCTTGTTTACATCGACACGGCTGTAAATTATAGAGACACTTAAACAGTGTTGCTAGTTCACTTGATTTGCAAAGCCGTTTTATACAAACAGGTTGATGCCGCACTCTACTGTCAACATGAACCAGCGCAGCCGACTGTCCTTCAGCGCAAACACGCTTTATTAATTCTACAACTTTCATTCTGCAGTGGGGTGGGGGGGGTGGGGGGGTATCTTCCCTTGTCTCACATTCACTTCTCATGTTTCTATTTCTTCCACAGATTATTCCAGTCCATTAGTTCCAGTCTTCTCTCTCTCTCTCTCTCTCTCTCTCTCTCTCTCTCTCTCTCTCTCTCTCTCCTTAGCCCTGCATTATATGCAGAGTCATGATCCCCTCCTTTTCCATGCAGATTCTCATCTCCTCGGAGCAGGGATCAACAGCAAGTGCTCATGCTATGGGTGGAGGGGATCTCTGAGCTCTGGACACTCACTCTCTCTGATGTCTTTTTAGAAATTAATGCCTTCAGCAAGCTGCGCTAGACTTGCAGGTGATCGATTGAATAAATCAATGAGCAGCAAACTAACAAAAGCAGCAGTAATGTGGGAAGCTCCAGTGTCCTTCAAGAGCCCCCTTCAGAGTCACAACAACAAACCACTAGTTTTATGAAAAAATTCCACAAAGATTGGGGCTTGGGTCAGACTCAAGATTACTTCCTATGACTTGACATTGCTAAAAAACTGATTAAAGTTACTGAAGGATACTGGCTGTTATATCAGATACAGGACACACTGATGTAGAGCACAGGTTGGTCTTTGAGCTTTTCAGTATTTCAGGTTAGTCGTAAGGTGATTACTTATATATTTGACTGAAAGACACTCAAGGTTTGCTCATTGTTCACTAAACTTAAAAGCATTTGTAAATGTGTACTATTGACATTTGTTCATGTGAATTTCCAACTATAAAACATAAAAAAATAGCTTTAAATCTTCACCTAAACCAAAGCCTAAAATTCACCTTAATCTTTAAACTAATCTTAATCTTAACCCTAAACTTCAAACTAAACAAACTAAATCTGACCCCAAGGGGCAGCATTTTGTGCTTCTGCTTTATGAAAAGAGGTTCTGGATTGGGAGATGAATATATATTTGTGGCGGCACGGTGGCACAGCAGGTAGTGTCGCAGTCACACAGCTCCAGGGGCCTGTGCTCCGGGTGCTCCGGTTTCCTCCCACAGTCCAAAAACACACGTTGGTAGGTGGATTGGTTACTCAAAAATGTCCGTAGGTGTGAGTGTGTGAGTAAGTGTGTGTGTGTGTGTGTGTTCCCCTGTGAAGGACTGGCGCCCCCTCCAGGGTGTATTCCTGCCTTGCGCCCAGTGATTCCAGGTAGGCTCTGGACCCACCGTGACCCTGAATTGGATAAGGGTTACAGATAATGAATGACTGAATGAATGAATATATATTTGTGTAGCAACGACACGTTGAAGCTGGAGGGACAGATACTTGACGATTTCTGAGAGTAAATGCAATCAGTGCTTTTCAGCAGTTGTTATTGGCTCTTAAAAGAGCTGTTAAGAGTGAGTCAGGACACATGTTTTTTCAGATACATGTTTTTAATTGGACAGCGACGATGTATATTTACAATGAAATAATTATAACAATCTCACTGCGACTATATTTTTATCTGTATGTTTATGTGTAAAGTATATTTTCTTGCTTCACACAAATTATATAAATATCAGGTCAAGGTCATGGCCATTTATAGAATAAATTTGCCCTATTTACACGGGTTGCTTGGTGATGCAATTCATTCCAGCTGCCTGTCCCTGGACACGCCCACCACTTGCTGCATGGGTGATGCTGAGTGATTTTATCGCTTGCAGTGTGTAGCAGGGTAAGAAGATGTAACAGCAACCAGCAGAACTTCTCAGGAGTTAGTTTTCTTTATTTTTCTTTATTATTATTATTATTATTATTATTATATTTTTAAGGCTGACATTTATAAATTCAGTCCTAAAAACTAAATATTAAGTTAGGAACATCAGATGGCCAGTAATTACACAGATCTCTCACATTTCCAGTGAACCCCCTGTGTATATCCGTGGAAAAAAATGTGGATACAGTTTTGGCAAATTGCAAAAGTGAGGAGATTTATACTGCTTCTGTTTTAATTTGTTCAAGAAAGTGCACATCAACCAAATGACTGCACTTAATACCAGTTTCTACAGTTGTTAGGACTCCTATAAACTGGGTGAAAACTGTCTGGAAAGTAACATTTTGTATTGTTTATAATTTGGATACTTTTTTTCCAAGGAGCGATCTCTCTTTACAATACCCAACATGCATTGCAGAAATACAGCAAAGTACCACTGCCAGTACCCTGAGAGTGTGTCATTAGTTACACCCCCCACCCCCCACCCATCACCCTTTAATGTTATGCCTGTAGTTTCTGGGGCTAATAACTGCCCCCAAAATAAACATTCCAATGTGTGATGGAATGGTTGCCTCTCATAAAAATAAGTGCATTCATTTAATTGCTCCAAGTGTGGATCATTCTCAGCGGGTCTTTCACGGGAGCGACAGCGAATCATAAACACATTCCCTGTGAATCGCCATGGGAACGGAGCGTGCATAAACTGCAGATGTAATTAATCTTGGCTGCGAAATGTGGGGTCCGGTGCTGAAGAGTGGGTTTCTGCAGCCAGTTCCTGGTGGCTACGGCTTGAGCTGGAGCCTAACGTAGGAGTTTAAGTGCAAGAGCTGTGGCCAGCAGATGATGCATAAAGCCGCATAGATCCGCGAAGGGAGGACAGGGGCCCAGAAGGGACAGTCTTCACATAACGAGGCCCCTACGGCAGACGAGACTCACGCATGTGGGAGTCCGGCCATGGGCTGAGAGCTTATGACATAATCTGGCCTTCTGACTGCAACCATATTTCTGCAGCCATCAGGGGACGGCAGAGAACAGAACTAACTGTGCACCTTCCAGAATCGGAGTGTTATTTGTGCTGCTTCGTATAAAACCCACACCAACTTAAGCCAATTTGAACACCCACTGCCTTTCTGCGAACTGGAGAAAAAGGCAATGAATTCTTCCGAGGGGAATCGCAATCCATTTAGTTTTGCCACCTCCCAGGCTTGGCGCTTGAAGTCTTATGACACAGTTCCAGTCGCTGCCATGAGACGCTCATACTCTCGTCCAATCAGCTGGCTCCAGCTACTCGGCCAACCAGGCGCTTGAGTCTTTTGAGAGGTGCCCTCTGGAAGCTAATTTATATTTATTGAGAGATGCACATACAAATTAAAAAAACACATTACTATACACTGAATGATCACCTTGTATCTACACTCACTGTCCTTTTATCAGCTCCATTACAGACTGTAGTCCACTGGTTTGTCTACACCCTTCTTTATCCCCTTTTCACCCTGCTCTTCAATGGCTAGGACCACCACAGAGCAGGTGTGATGTGGGTGGTGGACCATTCTGCAGTGACACTGACATGGTGGTGGTGGTGTGTTGTGCTGACACCAGTGGATCAGACACAGCAGTGCTGCTAAAGTGTCACTGCTGAACCCAAACAGTGCAGCAGCAGATGATCTACTGTCTCTGACTTTACATCTACAAGGTGGATGAGGTAGGAGTGTCTAACAGAGTGGACAGTGAGTGGACACAGTGTTTAAAAACTTCAGCAGCTACTGCTGTGTCTGATCCACTCGTAACAGTGCAGCACACACTAACACACCACCACCACGTCAGTGTCACTGCAGTGCTGAGAATGATTCACCACCAATATCTGATCATTTCACACAGAACTAGCGTGTATTGCCTCCTTTCAGATCTTCCGTGAGCTGTGAACACCTACAAACCCTTCCCTGCATCCCACTGTAGACACTTACACATGCATCTTTGCCAAGTCCACTCCCCAGTGTGCGAAGGCCTCTGTTATGACCCATCTGCGAGGCTGTTATTTAGGCGGAGCGAAGCCCCGTGTTGGGAACTCGGCTTTAGGCTGCGGGAAACAAACCGAAGCAAAGCCCTAAAGCTCCAGCAGCAGAGCTCGGGGGTCTCGGGGTTTCTTAGCATCTGTTTCTGATCTCCCCGATCGCGCCGTTAAACCCTCACAGTCCGCCGAAAGCCTGCTGAAGCCCCGCTGCCTGCTCCAACCTTTCCTCCTCCACCCCCTCTCTAAAGGACTCCTCCAAAAGAGCAGTCGGCCTTTCTGCCGATGAATCATTACGGTCTGACCATCTCCAACAGACAGCCTTGAGCCAGCAAAGACACAGACCTGGTTTCCCGGGCAACTGCACCACTGGCCTCTATCTAGATGATATTAGAAGAGTGGGGTGGGGGTGGGAAGGTGAAGGGCTTCGGAGAATGAGCAAGATCCATGCGACAACACATGATGCTAAATA
>NC_089819.1:55145254-55175961 GCF_029633855.1 Hoplias malabaricus
TTCAAAATAATAATGATCACAAACATCCACCGTCTTTAAATGGTCAACACCAAAACACCAATATATATATATTTGTACTCCTAATAAAAGCACACATTTGTCTTGTACACTGATGAATAAGGGTCAGTACGTAATGTGAAGCCACAACACTCTGCGAGCTGTTTTGTGGTAAACAGTATATATCACTGCAATCCAGAAAGACAAATAAACCTATAAATAGACTGGAGCTTCTGCAGAGTTTTGAGCAGGACTCTTCCTAACAGGGACACGGAAATGAGTTTATGTGCCTGGAGGAGAAAAAAATAACAGTTGTATGGCCCCCTAAAAATAACTCCATATTCAACATTAAAAAAGCAGTGCTCTCTGTGCATTCATTAGCAACCGTTTGTCCGCAGGAGAAGCGAGAAAGTAGTGTGTCATATTTTTAGCGGAACTGACCCTGGCTTTCACCTGCCGAGCTTTCCTGGTCTGAGAGGTGTCTGGAGGTCATGTCTCTATGAAGCGTATCCAGAGTTAGAGGAGGTACTCGAGTAAGAGCACTGCTCCCTGGGGAACTAATAAGTCATGTATCAAATGTATTGTGAGTTAAAAATACTCAAACTATAAATTCATTAATAATTTCAATAATAGTGATATATTCTGCTCTATTTTTCCACAACTTAACACTTTATGTATTCTTAATGGAATGTCTGTGATCCACTGAAAATACCACAGTGTTCTCCCCATGTCTAAAGAGCCCAGTTCACTTCTAAAGTCACTGCACTCAACTTAAGATGAAGCATAAGAATAGAATGCTGTATTTATCCCATGTTTTCTGATTTAGGGAACCGTAACGTTCCATAAGGCTTAAGAATTATTATTGTTATTTTTTGAGTACTTTCTCATGTACTTGAGTAACTGTAAACAGCAATTAAAAAAAAAACAAAATGATTGAAAAATGCTGCGCAGCAGGTAGTGTCGCAGTCACACAGGTTAAGGGACCTGGAGGTTGTGGGTTCGAGTCATGCTCCGGGTGACTGTCTGTGAGGAGTGTGGTGTGTTCTCCCTGTGTCTGCGTGGGTTTCCTCCGGGTGACTGTCTGTGAGGAGTGTGTTGTGTTCTCCCTGTGTCCGCGTGGGTTTCCTCTGGGTGACTGACTGTGAGGAGTGTGGTGTGTTCTCCCTGTATCTGTGTGGGTTTCCTCTGGGTGCTCCGGTAAAAACACATATTGGTAGGTCGATTGGCGACTCAAAAGTGTCTGTAGATGTTAGTGTTTGAGCGAATATGTGAGTGTGTGTCGCCCTGTGAAAACCCTGTCCTGCTTTGAACCGAATTGATCCGGGTAGGCTCTGGACGCACCGGGACCCTGATCTGAATAAGTGGTTACAGACAATGAATTAATTAATTAATGAAAAATGCTCAAATACAGCAATGATTTCCTGAAGTACATGTATTTGATTAACTGTAAATAGTTATTCTCCATGTCTGGGTTTACCCTTACTAAATAAATAAATAAAACCCTACATAAACACATATACACACAGACAGGCATGACATGGATCAGATGATCCCAATCGGATAAAAAAGCAATGATTAACATTTCTGGTGAGCCAGTTCCAGGAGCTCAATGCCGTGTGAAGCCTGTTATCTTCACTAGAAAAAACATCCTGTATACGCTGAATAATTTATAGGTTCAAGAGACTCCCAGGTCTGTGGTGCAGCAGATAAACCCAGAGCTGGATAACGTTTGCGTATAGACATAAGTAAAAGGGAAGTAGACGTGAAGACAGGAGACAGGTAGAGAACGGGTGATGGATGGTAAGAAGTTCAGAAATGGAATGAATGGAAGGGATTCTACTTCAGAAGCTAGGCAAAAAATGTGTGATGTTTGATATTTTAGAATGATAACTAACCTGCCCCGGCTTGGAATTCTCACACACGATGATGTCATGGTCAGTGGAGATGTACGGCGTGTTGTCATTGACGTCCAGGACTTGGATTGTGACTGGAACGTAGCTGACCAGCTTTGGGTTGTCTGAAAGAAACACAGAGACAAAACACAGTCAACACCTTCTGACCGTACACTATGTATAGACTGTCATTGTAGAACTACAAAGTGCTCCCGTCCAATCAGCAGAGCTGAGAGAATTGACAATGAGTGTAGATACAAGAAGGTGGTCATAATGTTATGGACTGTGGATGTATGAAGGGTTCAATAGCTTTGAGCCCCTAATTTCCTGTGGTGCATCAAGACCCTGCTAAAGCCAGTCTCTGGGGTTTTCACATATGAATTAATCTAATGGAAATCTACAAACAAACGGGATACCGCTTCAGAGAATGGAGAAAAAAAAAAAAATAGCAGACTGTGCCAGTTTGAATGTAAATTTCATGAATATTTCAGAGCACTCGGAGGCAACAGAGCTCACTAAGATTACATTTATATGAACTCTAGAGGCTAAGCATTTTCAACCCTAAGAGTTACAGTATCTCAGTCAAGGGGGCGGGAAATTTATGCAGAAAAAGATCTGAATATCAGTGATAAATATTATCCAATCCACATATCAGTCTGTCGCATTGCTAATGGTGATTGATCGCCACCAGCTTTGAGTCAGCTGATGCTATCGATGGGCAGCGTTGACGACTCATTAGCCGACACTTCTTGCTAAGAATGGGATGAGGAGGATAATCAGTTAGATAAGCAAAAGAAAGGAAGAGCAAGAGCAAGAGAAGTCAATTGACCCTGTCTGCCTCGATCACTTCTTCATGTTACCTACAGCAACAACATCAATCCCACATTGCAACCCTTCTCACTTGCTATGGTCAATATCTATGACTGTAACTGTAGACTTACAGCTCTATTCAAGACAAGATGGACCATGTCAAGTTCTCCTTTCAGAACGGGGAATGCATCTGGTAGAAAACTCTCCTGCTCATGTTAAGGTTCGAAACAACATTTGGCTTCAATTAATTGGTGTTGTGTTGACATTTCTTTGGAGGTTCCTTATATATTCAGTCGTTGTCTATAACCACCTGCACAATTCAGATTCGCCGTGGGTCTCTGGGTGCAAGGTGGGAACACACACTGGAGGTGGTGCCAGTCCACTGCATGGTGACACACATTCACTCACACACTCAGACCTACGGACTGTGGACTCAAAAGTGGTCTTGGCATGGAGATACATGTCCTTGAAAATAATCTTTAACCATCTCAAATTTCAAACTACAACTCTTTCAACTTCAACAATTGAATAACCTTGCATTATGTGGTTCTTCACAAATTCAACAGCCTAAATCATTTACATCTCAAGCTTCTTCCAGAAATCAAAGGTGGTAAACATTCTTGGAAACACCTTCAACTACCTCAAACTTCAAACCATAAAACTTTTAATTATGTCATTCTTTATTACAAGAGGGGTTCATTTCTTGTATACTCAAGTACTTGGAAAGACTTTCTCATGGAGTTCATGTAGAACCTTAAATTATGTAGTTCCTCATAATTCCAAAGTCCAATATCTAATTACAGAAGTTTAAACCAAAATGAAACCAAATGTGGTTCTACGATTGGATGTAAATTTTCTTGGAAACACCTTCAAGCACCTCATACCTCACTTAGCTTTGCTTGACTTTAGTACGGTTCTACCCAGTTGCCTCACAGATAAATGTGATTCCGTGGAGAGTTCTCTGGGAACCCTAAAGCGGCTCTGCTATGGAATTACTCCAACCCATTTTCTGCACCTTAATTTTGAAGCTTAGGCCTGGCCCCTTATAGAAAATTGATTGGCACAGATAGGGTTCTGGCCACAGACCTGTACTTACCAACCTCTGAAGCCTTAACAGTGATGTTGTGCCAGGCTACTGCCTCCCGATCCAAGCTCGCGGTGGTTTTAATGAGTCCGCTGTTGGCATCGATGCTGAAAAGTGCCTCTCCGTTCGCACTGCTGTCAATGGAATACCTGCAATTAGAGGAGGGAACAGTTTCCATGCGGGGGATCATAACTCTGGTTCACTTGAGAGGTGATGGACGGGGAAGTCACTGGAGGCTTCGCTAAGTTTAAGTAAACAGGTAAGGGTTCTCCGTTAATTGGCGTTTCATGATGAAAGGGGTTGGGGGCCATGAAAGTGATGAATATGGAAAAGTACTAATGCTGAATAAGCCGGCGCTAAGGCACTGAACTGAGATCCATGCAAAAGGCATTTTTTGAAACCGTTATTTCCCATTTCTTTCTTGTTGTCTCTTAATTTATGTGAAACCCATTCCCTGTGTAATACTCGGAGCAGCATAGCGTACTGTAAGTCTATCTGCTTTCGCATGATGGCAACACCTGATTCAGCTCACGAGGGGTTTGGTAATTAGCTGGTAATTTGGGCTCAGTGTGCTACAGCAGGGAAAACACTAAACTATGCAATGTGGTGCATCCCAGAGAATCGGGAGCCATTTCTCTAAATAGCTGTCAAGGCACTTGGAGGCAGTGAAAATACCAGCTTTCAAGAGATGTGTAGTGGGTGTGATGCAAATGTCTGCCCATAAATTACAGTATATATATATATATATATATATATATATATATACATACATAAATATACATGTATGTACAACAATCCCTGGTATCACAGTGACGTCTCTCCGTAATTGCCACCTCATCTTCCTCCAAATCTCACCTCACTTTGCCCCTGGCATTGTCAGGGTCTTGAGCCGTTACCATGCCCACGTCCGTTCCAGGCGGGGCATTCTCATACACATCCATGATGTAGTAATCCATGGTGAACACTGGTGCTTCGTCTACATCCCCTACGATTATCTTCAAGGTGGTGGTGTCTTTGAAAGGTCCCAGGTGGGAGAAGTGAGGGTCCAGGTGGGTGTTCATGCCCTCTATGCTTAGCAAGTAAGACTTCTTTTTTTCATAATCCAGTGGCTGGGAAAGAGATGTATGGAAAGTGACCACCATGTGAAGTCAGTCCAGTAATGAAAAGAAAAATAATTTAGGAGGTGACAAAGTAATAACCTAACTAGTTACATTGTGAAAATAAATTTTTACTCAGATACAGTGAGCTATGGGTAATAATACATATAGTTAAGTTTAGGGAATAATGATATACTCAAACAGTCATGGAAGGACCCTCACTCCCACCTTTTTGAGAGAGATGACCCCTTCTCTCTTGTCGCTGTCGGGGTAGATGGAAAACATGGCAGCCCCATCCTCATTCGTGATCCTGTACGCCATCTCAGCATTAATTCCGAGGTCTTCATCGTTGGCTTTGATTTTCCCCACGGCTTTACCAACCTGAGCCGACTCTGGGACGTACAGCTGGTAGTTCTCTGGAACAGGACACAGAGAGTTAAAGAAGTGTGTTCTACTTGTCTTGAGTGTTTCTAGTGGTGGATCATTCTCAGCGCTGCAGTAAAAACAAGGGTTAAAAACTCCAGCAACACTGCTGTGTCTGGTCCACTACCAGCGCAACACACACGCACAGTTTATTACCATGTCAGTGTCACTGCAGCACTGAGAATGATCCACCTCCCAAATAATACCTTCTCTTGGTGGCCCCGTGGGACATTTAAAAATGGGGTCAAAGTAGGAATGAAGCATTTATTGGAAAAAATGTGAGAAAGTGGTAACTCACTTTGAGGAAACCTCGGTGGATTGTCGTTGACGTCAGTGAGGGTGATGTTGACGGTGGTGGATCCGGACAGACCCCCCACAGAACCAGCCATGTCTTTGGCTTGGATGATGATGGAGTACATTTCTTGGCTCTCTCTGTCCATGTTGGCCTTTCCTGTCCTAATGATTCCTGATGGACAAAGGGAATAGAGTGACAAACACAACAAAACCCTTAATTTCAAAATGGCACATATACTTTTTAAGATATTGTAAAGAATAGATGAATTCCTGCATTCATCTTCTGTAACCACGTCTTCCTGATTAAGGTTGAAGTAAGTCCTGACCAGGAATCATTGGGTCCAAGGCAGAAACAAACCCTGGACAGGGTGAAAGTCCAGTGGGCATCACCTACTCACACCTGTAGATGTTTTCACACCAAACTCAGTCACTCACACACTCAGACCTGTGAAAGATTTCACACAGCCAATCCACCTACCGACATGTGTTTTTACAATCTGTGTGGAAACCGAAGCACTTGGAGGAAACCCATGCAGACACAGGGAGAACACACAAAACTCCTCACAGTCACCAACCCAAGGCAAGGATTGACCCCAACACCCCAGGGTCTTGCATAGAGCTATGGGACAGTGAGACTGTAAAGTGTAGATGTCTTTAAATTCTGTAGAAGAATGGAGGTACAGAGATTTACATTATATTTTTGTTGTTCCTTTCCTGTCAGGACCTGACTGTCCATGTTCACTTTCCTTCCAGTGCTTACCTTTCCATCAGCTGTCCTTTTTACCAAGAACACTCGTGAAACAACTGTGGGAATGATAAATATGGAGCGTAAATGGGCAGGTTTATTATGATTTCCATTTTTGGCCATTTGACTTATCTCTATTTGAACCCAGTAAAAATGCCAACGTCATACAAAACCTATTACTATGGAATATCAACACAGTGGGGTGAAAAAGGCCCATGTCCATTTTTATCAACATCTAACAAAAGCTCATTTGGACAGTGGCCTCTTAGCCAGCGGCCTGGTTCTTAATGAAGCTATCAACACACTGGCTGACCTCTCTCAGCACTGCGTCACACAAATAAGAAGATCTATTCACTGAGCTGTGTTCAAGAGAACCATTAACCGACACGAAAAACAACCCCCCACCCACCCACGCTCACACACAATTAGATCATGATATTAATATATTCCATATGTTATATACAGAATAATAAAAATTCAAATAAAAAATACAGAGATTGAGTCAACGGTATAAAGGATGCACACTTTCATTGTTTGATTGAACTGTTTTGGGTTAAACTTTTTAATTTGTTTTGTCTCTAATTACTGTGTAGTTACATAGTTACAACTCATGGAATAACTGGGGAACCATTGCTTATGTATATACAGTCACAACTGAATTACTGTCTGTGAATATAAATATCATAGTTACATTGTAATTACATTTAAGTGCATGAGCAGAAACTGAAACTGAGGTACATATACAATTACAGTATTTCAACTCATAACTACACTGAAAAAAATGAACTTGACCCTTAGTAAATTGTACATTATAAAATTAAGCATGTTTACTCAATTTAAATACGTTTTTGCTTCAACGTTATAAAAATAAGCAATTCTGAAAGGTATTGAATGAAGCTTATAAAACATGCTTAAGGTGAACTAGAAATAATTAAGTATGAGCCTTAGGTCCTAACTGCGCATGCGCAACTTTTACCGCGCTGACTGCAGACATTTTATACACTTGGCCTCTAAGCAGACTGTGTCTATCTGGGAAGACTTCAACAGACTTTTATACGGTAAGTTATTTTATATTTTTGTCATTACCGACGCGTATGCAACATAAACATGCCATATATGTGGATAAAGGAAGTTTAATGCCAAAGAGTTAAGGTTAAGTGGGGACTTAGCATAGCTTATGTTCGCTAACGTTAATTCAAGTCAAGGCATAACGGTCAGAATCAAATGATTACTAGACAGTGTTTGAGTGTTTGAATTCAGTGTTTGAATGATAAATCCAAGTTGCTTAAATATGTATCCTTGTTTATAAAAATTGTGGTCAATTCTAGTCCTGAATAAAGGTTTTAAAACATTATTACACTAAATTCGACGTGAAAAAAGTGAGGAGTTTTTTGCGTCATAACAATGAAATTACGGGATTTTGCCGAGGTGTACACTCCGCCTAAAGAACAGGCAAAGTATGGCCCGAATTTGTTAAGGTGGACTGAATCCGCTGCGAGCGGAAAGTAGAGCTTTTAACACGCGTGTGGAGCCACGTCTCTAAATCAGACAGCTGTGTGAAGAAGCATTGTTTTAATGTGCTTCATTTTCAGTTATGGCATTCCCTTGTACAGTTGAAGTTATTAATTCTGTAGAGAACGACCCTTCGGCTGCATGTTCAATCTGACTTTATTCCCTGCATTGTAGACTAGTTTTAAAAAAAAATGTCTTGTCTTTGATTTTTATTTTAATGCCCTTTGTATTTTATAGGTTAAAACATAACAAGGTCGTTGCCATTTGGTCCAAAGCCCCTGGTAAGTGCATTTTTTTATCCTGTTTTGATATTTGCATTTAATTAAGAATCTGTTTGTTTTATGTAACTTAATGTTACAGATTTTATGAAACTTGTAATCAATCATTTGATCCATGCCCAAATTATGTTTCTAAGAAAATCTCTAATGTAATGTTCATATGTTTTTGTCTTTTCTGTTTGTTTGTAAAGTAAATGTATCAGTGTAAAAACTGTGGTACTGGGGTGTTTAAGCGAGCAGAACTGTTGAAACACTATAAATTAGAGCATGGTCATTTTGGACATGGTCATCATTTAAAATGTATTTACCCAGATTGCCCCTGTGCTTTCAAAACATGGAGTTCACTTTCAACACACTTGTCTAGGAATCACAGTAGTCCCTCTAAGCAGTCTAGAGAAGTTGTTTCATTTCGGTGTCACTTATGTGCATTCAATGAACTTGGGACAGAACATGATTACTTTGTGCATATAGGGCATCATTTAAGAAACAATGAGACTGTCTCTTGTATGTTCAAGGAATGCCATTACAAATCCAATGTTTATAGTAGTTTCAAGTCTCATAAAAGTCGCAAACACAACCCCCATTCTTTGCTGGACTTCAAGGCCGGTGTAGTTCAAAGTAGTGGAGTTAATTCTGAGCCTGAAAGTGCAGCAGAATTTGAGACTGCATGTTCACATAATTACAGTGAAACTGATGCAAGTGGAGATATTCTAGATAATCCTGCAGAAATAATAGAACAAAAATTGGCAGCGGTGTTACTAAAGCAAGAAAATGTTTTTCATGTGTCAAGTACTGCAGTTGATGAGTTGCTGGAAGAACTCGCTAAGCACACCTAAGCACACCTACTGTACAAAGTACAGTAAAGACAATACAGGATACTCTTAATAAGTATAACTTAAAAATTGATGAGTCAGTTGCAAAGGAACTTGCATCTAATTTGTGTTCTTCTAATCCAGTTTTTAAGGCAATTGGCAAAGGCTGTCCTCTTTCAACATCATTTAAGCGTAAAGCATACTACAAACAAAATTTCAAAATTGTGGAACCAGTGGAGTATATATTGGATGACAAAAATAAGAGAACACTGCAGTATGTTCCACTGTTAAGAGTTTTACAGCTGCTTTTAGGCAATAATTACATTCTTAATAAACCTTAGATACCCACCTGCCATCCGAGGTAGGACAGCAACCCATGTATAAGTCTTTTCGTGATGGATTGTATTTCAAGAGCAACAAATTTGTGGCAGAAGGTGAGCTATGAATATTGATAAATTTGTATGTGGACGACTTTGAGATTTGTAACCCGCTAGGCACGGCCAGAAAAAAACATAAAGTATGTGCAGTATATTGGAATCTCAGCAATTTACCAACAGGTTGTAATTCCTCTCTTGCATCTATTTATTTGGCTTTGCTGTGCAGAGCAGATGATGTCAAGACCTTTGGATATGAAAAGATTCTAGAGCCCTTGTTGCAAGATCTTGAAGTGTTGGAAAGTCAAGGTATTTTTATTGCACAACTTGGTAGCTTTGTTAAAGGCACAGTGCAGAATGTCATAGCAGACAATTTGGGGGCACATGGAATAGCTGGATTTGTTGAAAAATTTTTTAGGTGAATATATATGCCGTTTTTGCATGGCACAAAAATCAGGAATTCAGGAATATGAAGTGAGCTCTGGTTTGTTTTCCCTCCGAACCAAAGAAAATCATGAAATATATGTCAGAACAGCAAAGGACAATGAAAAGGCATGTTGTGGAGTAAAAAAAACGTGTGTTTTGTCTGCACATCTTTCTCATTTTCATGTCAATGTTGGCTATCCACCTGATATTGCACATGACATATTTGAAGGTATACTACCATTTGAGTTGGCACATTGCCTGAATTTGTTGATTTCCAAGAGATATTTTACTCTCAACAGGTTAAATGAATTAATCCAGAAATTTCCATATAAATGGACAGACAAAAGAAATCATCCTCACATCATTCCACACTCATTTGCCCGCAACAAAAGTGTCGGTGACAATGCTCACGAAAACTGGAGCCTTCTGCGATTACTCCCATTCTTGATTGGACAGTTGGTGCCTGAAGATGAAGCAGCTTGGAAAGTCATTTTGGACCTTAAAGACATTGTGGAATTAGTTGTTGCACCAGCACACACAGAAGAATTCATTGATTTTCTTGAAAGCAAAATCAGTAATCATAGGACTAGGTTGCAAGAGGTTTTTCCAGGTTTGAAACTTTTGCCCAAACATCATTATGTGGAACATTATCCACATATGATCAGGTGCTTTGGACCATTAGTAAGGATGTGGACACTAAGATTTGAGGCAAAACATAGTTTTTTTAAGCAAGTTGTTCGTCACACGCGTTGCTTTAAAAACATTCTGTTGTCTCTGGCAGTGAAACATCAGTTCATGATGGGCTATCATATGGAGTCAGCCTCGGTAGACTATTCTGATTTGGTTGTCTCAGCTGTTTCATCAGTCCCTGTTGAAATTTTAAATCAGACTGTAGTGGAGGCTCTTAGTAAGACATATCACAATCTCAGTGTTGTTAATCTCACTAAGAATGCTACTGTTAAAGGAGTAAATTACAGATGCGGCATGATAGTGGTTTTTGGCTCGGCAGATGGCTTGCCAGAATTTGCAGAAATTGTCCAGATGATTGTCATGGAGAACCCGTTGTGTTTGATTGTGAGAAAGTTAATTGCTTGGTATAGGGAGCATTTTAGGGCTTTTGAGTTGGTGCCATCACTGCAAGTTTCCCTTACTCAGGTTGGTGCTCTGGGTGACCTGTACCCTTTGGCAGACTACAACATTGGAGGCCTGAGAATGGTGACTCTGAAAAGATTTATACTCACATAAGGTTAGAGATTTCCTAATAGTAAAAATTAGGGATGGGTATTGAAAGCTGGTACTAAATTGATACTCATTCATGATTGGCCTGTATCAAAACATGGATAAGCTAATCGACAAATAGTGCTGCTATCAGTCTTTATGTAATTTTAGTTAATAGCTGTCATTTTCAAATGGTTGTTACTAGTCTTGATTGGTTCAGCAGGAGGGGCACTCTGCTCTGTGTGATGATAACCTTCACATATCTCTGACCAAATTTCATAGTTTTTAATGGTTTTATTCTGTGCTCTCTGGACATGGCTGAAAGTGACATTCAAAGATGTGGCTTTACTAAATTTAATGATATGCAGCTAAATATATGTAAATGTAGAGGCTATAATTAGCTACCTTGAGTGACTTGCAAGGTTAATGGTATTTCAGGTAAGTATTTGGAGTCTTACCTAAGGACTCTTATTGGTGTAGTGCAGGATAGTTTGAAATGAAGGATATTTCTTCTAGAAAATCTTTCATCTGTAGGGTGTTGACCACAGCATTTTCTTGTTTTCATTTTTAACATTTTCACATGTTTGCATGTCATTTTTTGCACCTGATTATGGAGAGTATACAGAAAAGTATTCATACATATTGGTATCCAAAAATTTCTATTAATACCCATCCCTATTTCTTCTTCTGACTGTCTTTTTGTAAGTGTAAAATAGAGTAGTTGCTTGTAAATAGGACAATTTTTCATTCATTTATGCTTGGTATTCAGAGGTGAATAGAAATCACAATTTTTAGATGTACTAAAGAAATTTCAGTATTTTTGTGTGTCATTGAAATATCAAATGTATTTATTTTCATTTAGCCACTAATTAGTCATCAACTGAAATACCTTGCAAATAATTACCAATAGTATGTATGTTTTGTCTTAGATTGAGAATGACATCTGTGAAGCTCAGAGTTGTTGTTGAAGAGAATGACTTTAGAAGACTTGATCTGTTGTTGGGGATTCCAGACACCGTGGAGGAGCTGTGCGAGAACATTCGGCAAACATTTGGAATCAACAGAAACTTTAGACTTTTGTACATGGATGTTGAGTTCAATAATGAATTCATGACGTTATTGTCAACACAGGATATACAAGACAGAAGCACTGTCAAGTTGGTGTACTTGTCAAATGAAACTGCAAGTTTTGTCTCTACATTGCAGAATTCTCCAAGTAGTATAGAGTTAGGGGCATCAGTTGACAGCCTATACTCCCCCCCACTGCATCTTTGGCATCCTCTTCTACGTCAGGTTCAGAGGACACAGTAATTATACCAAGATCAGAGGCAGAGTTAAGAGCAAAGCCATGGCCACAAGAATTTCACATTCCTCGTTTTCCATATGATGTAGAAGTACAGCTTCAGCGTGGAAATGAACTGTATAACAAGACTGGCACCTTTGTGAAGTTAAGCCCTGGATTGAAGTCTGATATAATGGATAAACTGGCCGAAGACATTTTCCAATACACAGCATTTCCACAAAACCACCAGATAGAAGATGTGGCACAGGCGCTCATTAAAAAGTTTCCATGCTTAAAAGAATCTGGATCGGTGACGGGATACTATGGGTGGATGATCAGCCTTAAATATAAAATGGCAAACTACAGGACCAAGATGAGGAGCATTGGTTGTCCAGAAGTTACTCTTAATTCAGTAAAGAACAAGTCCAGTGATGAATGTTTCCCAGCTAAAAATGTCAAGAACCCTAAAAAAGCTGAAGTTAATTTTTGTCCAGATCATCCTTCTGGAGAAAATGCTGAAAGCCTAGAAAAGCTGAGACTTGAGCTATTGAAAGATGTCAGACAGAGAAACAGTACAGCTGTTGTTAGAGAGAAGATGTCAAAGACTTTCTCCTACAGAAGAAGAGAGGTGGTACAGGAAAGTCCAGTCGTTGGGGATTTTAAAATGAAGTGGCCTGCACTGTTCCAAATAGACGAGGTAATGCACTTTTTTCAAGTCACCTAGTGGTCTGAACTTTTATGTAAATAAGCTAAAATCAAAGTGTTAAATAAACCACACATATAAGAAGTGACATTTCAGGCTTAAACAAATGGACATAGTAAAATTTGCATACTTTTAGTTAACGATTAATATATTATTTAATTGTTAATTAAATATATACTATAATATATATGAATATAAAACTGAGGTATCTCAAAATAATCACTTACCATTTGTCACATTGATATCAGAGGGTTTGCACAAATAATGTATTAAATGAACACAGGGAATGTATGGTATCCATCTTGCATACGTGTGCAAATTTGTGAAAATTAAATCCCAATAGATTTGTGGCAATGATGTGAACAGTTTTGTTACTGACCATGTTGCGCTTTTTTTTTTTCTAAATAGATAGGTGCTGAATTCCAGCGCATAACAACAGTTCCACTTGAAACCACATTCATGGCACAGTTGGATAGTCTTGTACCCCAGTTGGCTTTTGTTTTCAAGAAGAAAGGAGGTGTTTCTGGCCAAAAGATTGCCAAACATTTGAAGATTTTGCATGAGGTATGTTAGGCGACTTTATTCAGAAATTTCGGTTTTTTATCAGGCACAGGAGCTGTGTGCAGACACAACTGAAGTTTAATATCCACAATGAACCTCTTCACCAATGTGAACCAACTTGTTACTGAACAATTGATTTTTTTTTTTTTTTTTAATAAATTAAAAAATTTTAAATTATGCACAAAGTTTTTAGAGGAACTTAAATGTGAACCTACTTGTTACTGAACAATTAGAACAATTGATTTTATTTTTTAATTATGCAAAAAGTATTTAGAGGAACAAGGGTGGCACAGTGGTGCAACAGGTAGAGTCGCAGTCACACAGCTCCAGGGACCAGTGTGTGTTCTCTAAGGTGTGTTCCCAGTGAATCCGCATAGGCTCTGGACCCACCGCGGCCCTAAACTGGATAAGTGGTTACAATGAATGAATGTGAACACACTTGTTACTGAACAAATAGAACAATTGATTTTTATTATTATTTTTTTTAATAATTGTTTTATTCGTAGGACATCCAAGGTGACATCTTGCAAGACCAGCGCAACACCAGAATGGGCATTTATGTCCTCAAGAGAGAGGGTGGAACTCTTGGAGAATATAAAGACATTGGTATTGTTGTTGATGGAGACATTGTTCTGGACAGCATCAAATCTGTTGCCCAAGCTTGCGCAGTAATGCTTGGAGTAATCTATGCACTGAATTTGGCATACCCAAGAGAGCTGAAGTACTACTATGAGTTTGTACAGAAAGTCCTCATGCAGATGGATGGTGCAAAGCTCTCCCCTAAAGTGCTTGGTTTAAAGAACAAAATCCTTGGGGAGTCAAAGTAATCTTTGGTACAACAACAACAACAAAAAAAAATAGCATACAGTTTAAAAAGCACATGTAGTCACATCGTTTTTGCAATTTAAGCTCAGTATAGATTTTCCCCACTTTTTTTTCATATTCAGTCAAATAACAGTTGTGCTGATTTGATCTCAAAAGTTGTACATGTATAATTAAAACTATACTAGAAATGTAACATATTTCATATGATTTTTGATGTTTTCCCAAATACACAACAGTCGTCATGAAGACAGAATTAATGCAGGTTTTCTTGGGTTTGGTGCTCATAAAAAAAAACTTAAGTTAATACAAAAAATTCATGACTCTAAACAGGTTAGATCACGTGATCAGTTTTAATAACAATAGATTTGTTTTAACGCTAAAACAGTAAAAATGAGGAATGAATAAAATAATCATTTAAAGTAAAGATGTTGCATATAACTAATTGGTCAAGTAATTATAGCAAAGAAGGTAAACATAAATAAATTCACCTTTTAATCATCCCACTACTCTAGGTTAAAATTTTTTTAATCACTTCTCTTTATTACACTTTAATATTTGAGAGCAACAGGATCATTGAGCAAGTACAAATGCAACCAGAACAATAAGCATAATGTCATGTTATAGTAAGCAGACCTGGCAACCCTACTTAAGGCTCTTGTGGCATAATGTTTGCAAACTGCAACAGATGTATCCCCATGCTCTGTTCATGTGAAACACAGCTGCTCTGCCTGTTTGCTTTGCAGCTCTGTTCTGAGATAGAGGAAATTAGTTCTGTAACTGCCTGTTCATTACCTGTATACTAAATGTGTTCACACTTGTATCTGGTGCCTCTGATAGACTGTTTTATGCACAAATGGTAAAAATCCGTTCTGTTGTTTTGTTTTCACTTTCCTACTATTGCCAAGTTGCATTCAAGGTCAGTGTTGGCTGAATTATAACAAATTATTTGACATTGGTATTTTTTCTGAGGTATGCAGTACTTACTCAAAAGTACTTACACATTTTATATTATATTTTATTTATTTATTTTGTGTACAGTCTATCTAATCAGTGTTTTTCTACATTAGGCAAGGCAAGTATGTATTTAAGTTAATGTATGTGCATTTACTGTGACTTAATAAAGTCACTTTGTTAATTTTTTTGTCTTTTCATTGTATTATGCATGCATTGTACATACATTTGTTAATATAATCTGCATAATTTAAGTGACTTTAACATAATTGATATACTTGAAGTTAATTCTACAAAATACAAATAACAGCTACAAGCCACGAGTAAATGCAACCTGAAGTGTATCAAAATTTAGTGGTTTTACTGAAAGTTGCTTGAGATTTTACATAATTAAATTAAGTAAAATGAACATGAGTTAACATTACACTCAAAGTAAATTCTAAAAAATATTATTAAGCTGACAAGGCTTATAAGCAAAGAATAAATGCAACTTGAAATGCATCAAAATTAAGTTAAGTTTACTCATAACTGTTATGTTTATTATATAATCTACTTAACTTTATTAAGTAGAATGGGCATGATTAAATTCAGTTAAAATTATATTGTTGAAGTAAATTCTACAAACTGTAGTTAAGTTGACATAGCTTATAAGTAATTAGTAAATGTTACTCAAATTATATATCTAAATTTAGATAATTTAATTTCATGCAACCCTTTGACGTAAAAAAAATAAGTAAATTCAAAGAATCATTTTTTTCAGTGTAGTTAATGTGTAATTACATGGTCATTAAAGACTTTTTTTTAAAAATCTGATCTAGTTAAGCTAGCATATCTTCTACATATATTTGTTTTATGCATTTACTCCACTTGGAAACAGCAAAGTACAAAGTCAGATCCATTTTGTTGGTGCTAACTTTGTGACTTTCCAACAAAGTCAGAACATGATCCTAAAAATGGACAAAAGCAAACATATAAACACTCCCAACCCAACCAGATAAATAACCACTCCCAGGAGCAGACAATGGCTGGAACAGGAGACAAGTTGAGTTAAGAGGTTGCACCTGTTTGTGCCCTGAGGAAACTGTGGCCCTTGTAGGTCACAATTCAGTGGCATCTGCACTATAAAAATCCTATTAAAAATAGAAAGAGTTTCCAGCACAAAACCCTGGATCTACAGCACTTGACGGTGTATATTAACACGTTAAAAGCACAATGCATTGTGAAAGTCAGCGTCAAGACAAATATGGGATTTAACATTTCAATGAAAGTAAGTGTGTACAAAGTTAACTGACCTACAATTCCTGTCAAATCAGAAAATTACTGGCAATGATTATAATGATTTATCAAGATAGCATAGATCTGTAGGGATCAGGGTTTGATCACATTAACCTTTAAAAACATACATTTTTACAAAATAAAAAGTAAGACCATATTCACCAAGCACAGAAGCGTAAAAGATAGAGCGCACAGTCAAAAGCAAAGCTGACAAAGCTATCTCCTCTGAAGCAGAGGGGGCTTCTGAATGTGTGAAAACAGATAAGTTGCACTAATTATTAGCGTCTGTGCTTATTATAGGCCTGCCTTCCCAGCCTGGTCTCAAGCTGAATCTTGCTGGAGTTCCATATCTCAGGATCGCAGGCTCATTACAACCTGACATTCAGCTAAATGCCAGTGTGGTGGTAGAGGCACTGCGGCAAAACTGAATTGCACAATTGAATCTATGTCATGCTGCGGAGCGTTAATGGGGTGCGCTTAGGAGTTTTCAACACTCACGAAGCGGCAATGAGTTTTCAGTCAAATTGTTTGTTGTGATGTTTCCATATTACTGGAAAATTTACCAAGCCCGACAGATCTGGAGAGGGATGGGAATGTTGGAAAGAGAGCAGTATTTATGTAATTAGAATCCCACAGGGGCGGCACGGTGGCGCAGCAGGTGGTGTCGCAGTCACACAGCTCCAGGGACCTGGAGGTTGTGGGTTCGATTCCTGCTCCGGGTGACTGTGAGGAGTGTGGTGTGTTCTCCCCGTGTCCGCGTGGGTTTCCTTCGGGTGCTCCGGTTTCCTCACACAGTCCAAAAGCACACGTTGGTAGGTGGATTGGCGACTCAAAAAGTGTCTGTAGGTGTGAGTGTGTGAGTGAATGTGTGTGTGTCTGTGTTGCCCTGTGAAGGACAGGTGCCCCCTCCAGGGTGTACAATGATTCCAGGTAGGCTCTGGACCCACCGTGACCCTGAACTGGATAAGGGTTACAGATAATGAATGAATGAATGAATCCCACAGTCTGAGAGACCTCACGGAAGCTTCCTCAGGGACATGCTTCTAACATGATGTCACGGAACAGCTCAACACTTTTGGAGGAGAACACAAAAATAACTAAGTATGTTTAATGTTAGCGAATGGACACCCATGTGGGCAAGCATGAGCGAGGTTTGAAAATCACCGTCAGCCACATTTTCTTTCTTTTCCAAACCTTTTCCAAGCCTTCATTAGAGAAATCCGAAGCCCAGCCGAGGGTCTCTCGAGACTGTCAAGTTCAAAACCCACACATGCGCAGATCTGCACAACGAGAGCATGTAGAGTTTCTGTATGACCTCACTCTGGACCCCCAAACAAAAGCACAGCTCCATTGAGATGCAGAGGGCTTGAAAGAAGGCGTTCAAATGCCATGCCACTGAAACAGTTCTGCTTGGTGAGTCGGCCCACCAAAAAAATACTCCCCTTCCCCACCCCCTGCAGGTTGACACATGATCAATAGCTGTAGGAAACGCCTGGTTGCAGTCATTACTCCTAAAGGCTAAATCACTACTGCAGCACTGTGTTACATGCACACTCCATTTATCGTAAATCAGATGCAGGTTAAGCAGCCGGCTGATAAGATTCAATGTCAAAGGAATGGAAAAAGTAGAGGAATTTAAGCTGGGAAGAATGCATTTCTTAACACGGCCCAATAAAGTGTGTTCAATTTGCCAACGAGTCTGACTCGCGGACTGCTCGAATATATTATGTTGCCAGACGTTCAAAGCCAAGGTTAACCAGCCTTCCCTTTTTCATCATTTTACAGTTGACTATACAACCTTGGATATGAAACACAACCTTCGGAGGACCCCCTTAAAATGCATCCATAATATCACATGAAGGAGTGGGTCATAAATCCCAGGAGGCACAGTGGATGTGTGGCAAGCTTGCAAGTACTAGGCTCCTCGGTCTGGATCAATGTGAGGTCAAATAGAGCTGGGGCTGTCATCATTAAATAATCACAGCTGATCAAACAAGTACAAAGTCAAGGAGTTTATTCATATATATCGCCACTGTCCAATGGGAAACGTTGTCTGTAACTGATTATCCAATTCAGGGTCCTTCACAGGGCGAAACACACTCACACATTCACTCACCCACTCACACCTTTCCTCTGGGTGACTGTCTGTGAGGACTTTGGTATGTTCTCCCTGTGTCTGCGTGGGTTTCCTCTGGGTACAGTGTGAGGGTGAATGTGTGAAGGAATGCACAGGTGTGAGTGTGTGAGTGACTGGGTGAATGCAATCAGAAGTGGCTTTACTTAGAAGCATTGCCCCTTAGTGGAAACACAGCGTGAAGCTTGTAAAAGGTTTAGAAATAACAAAACACCATTTTTTCGGTTGAAAAATGTGTTCTCCCACTCTTGGAAATTAAAAAAAAAAAATATGCAGATCCCACCCCATCCGCCAGAACGCATAAACCCACGGTAGCGCTTAGCCCCAGAGAACGCCACAGAGATTGCACCCGGCACATCCACAGCAGATCCCACCTGTCAGGGCTCGGGATTTCAGCCGACAACGGAGCGCGAAGAGGAAAAAATGTTCATGTTAAACAGTCGCTGCATTCCGCTACAAGCAACAAACACTCAGGCAGAAAGAAGAGGAACCAAACCGGGCTGGACAGCCGTGCACAAACGGCCGGGCCCTTCTCTCCTGGCTCTGGGGAGGGAGCTGGAGAGTGGTGAAGCTGTTATTGAGGAGCTCTCACTTCAGATCAGTGCTGTCAGGTGTGCTGTCTGTTAACACTGTGTCGATTCCGATAAAGCTGGGAAAAGTATGGTATATTTTCAGCTTAAATGTCCTAAAGTTTGTCTTTTAAGGACATGGGTGCTATAAAATGTCAGAAAAATAAAAGTGGTCACAAGCTGTAAATCCAATGGTCTTAATATCAACAATGGTTTTAAAATCCAAATGTGAACCTTAAAAATGCTACTTCATTCATAGTTCTTAGAGCAAATAAACTCATAGAAAGGGTTTATAACTCAATCATTCACTCACTCATTCATTCACTCAGTGTCAAGGACATACTTGTAAATACTCACACATACAGTACATGCTTACTCACTCATTCACGCACATACCCGCTCTCTCACATACATACCTATTCTTCCATTTACTAACTCACTAACACACTCATTCATTCACACCATTATTCACTCACATGCATACATGCTCAATCATTCAAACTTACATTCACACACTCATTCACATATACACTCACTCAGTCACTCACTGTAAATATGCATTCCCTCACTCACACTATACACTCCCTCCATCTCACCCTCACTCACTCACTCACTCACTCACTCACTCACTCACTCACTCACTCACTCACACACTCACTCACACACTCACTCACACATTCTACATACCCATTCCCTCACTCACTGTACAATACACTCACTCACTCACTCACTCACTCACACATTCTACATATACACTCCCTCACTCACTGAATCACTCACTCACTCACTGTACATATACACTCACTCACTCACTCACTCACTGTATATATACACTCACTCACTCACTCACTCACTCACTCTACATATACACTCCCTCACTCACTCACTCACTCACACACTCACTCACACATTCTACATGTACATCCCCTCACTCACTGCATATATACACTCACTCACTCACTCACTGTATATATACACTCACTCACTCACTCATTCTACATATACACTCCCTCCCTCACTCACTGCACATATACACTCCCTCCCTCCCTCCCTCCCTCCCTCCCTCCCTCCCTCACTCACTCACTCACTCACTCACTCACTCACACATTCTACATATACATTCCCTCACTCACTGTACATATACACTCCCTCCCTCACTCACTCACTCATTCACTGTGCATATACACACACTCACTCATATGTTCTCATTCACTCAAATATGTACATGCTCAAATAGGTACAATGCCACTCACTCACTTACATATGTTCATACTCATTCATTCCTTAATATATTTGCAATACATCATCACTCACTCATCCATTCACTCACTTTTGCAATCACACATTCACATACCTGCTCTCTCCTGCACAAGCCTACAGTATTTTGTTATTGTTATTTGTATTCCTCCGCAAGTAAGCCTAGCACTTCCTTCGTTCCTGTTAATATGGTATCAGTGGAGGACTAACACTGGTCTCTCCCAAGATAAAAGAGATGAAATTTAAATAAACAGATGTTTTTAAAAGTCTTTCATAGTTCCTGCACAGAACAGTACAGTATAGAACCTCTTTTAAAATGTACAATTATATCTTATATCTAGTTTAAATCTTACAAACATTTATATAACGCTCCACTGTGAGTGCTTTTGGCTCCAAAAGCCATGGGCTCATTTCCAGCTGGTGACCTCTGTGCCCATAAGCACGGCTCTTAACCTCGTCTAGCTCCGGGGAGCTTGCTTTTCATGTCGCTAATGTACGTTGCTTTGGGCAACAGCTAAATCTAAATAGGGAGAGGCATAGGAGAAGCTGTGTGCTATGGGAAAAATAGTTCCACTGCTTACTCACACATACAAGAGGGCAGTTTTCTCTAACAGCACACAACAAGGACTGGGTTTTTACTTTTTTTTTTTTTTTTTTTTTTGCGAAAATTGATGTCAAAAAACTGTAGTGAATTATCGTTTTAGGATGTGGGGTATGGTAGTGTCCATGAGAAGAGCAACTAGCTGATGTGTGAAAGCACCATCAGTGCTGGCAAAACACACTTAACCTTCTAGTTGACGTCTTTTTTCCATGATGCTTATTTTTACAGCTGGTTACATCAGAATCACAGGCATGATCTGGACATATACTGTAATGTCCACAACTATGACTTTGAGATTTGGCTCTGAAAGATTTGGGATGTTAAATTTAACTCCCAGCACGTGTTGTTTTTGCTCGGGGTACATTTATGTCCAGTTGCACTTATGATGACCAAAGCAGAGCCGCCTCTTTCTTTATCCTTCACCACATCATTGTCAGAGCAGACAATGTACGCACACACTCTGCCCAGGGCATGAAAAATAACATTGGAGCAGAAAACACACTGGTCAAAACGCATCATCTGGTTTGAAATGTAAAACTATGACAGAAATCAAATTCTTCTGGCCTCCAAATGTGATCTTCAACCCTTTACTGCAGATAAACACAGCCATATGATAACTATAAGCCTAGGGAGCTGATAAAACAAAAGGATAAAAAAAGAAAAGTGACCAGCGGGATTACTGACCCCTCAGCTTTAGTCTCCAAGAATCCACCAGCCACAGCTTTGGGATTTAAATCTCCACCAACGACTAATAGGCTTCTGTGGGAGTGGACCCCAGAGACTCAAGAGCAACAGAGAATGAAAAAAAAATCTTTTTTTTTGCTTCTGTTGAGAAAAATCATTAATTTTTCAACAGATTCATCCAGCAGAATATTCCAGAGGCTTCGTCTTTTGTCCGGTCCAACCTCAGGTAGTGGAGAATAATCAATAGGTTGGAAATTCACATGCTCATTGAGCATGAGAGCGAGAGAGACAATTCTGTAGACCATCACACTCTCCACCTTGCACAATGGCTGTAGAGTTTATTGTAGGGAAGCTTTCCATTAGATGTAGGAACACTGCTGTGAGTTTTTTATGGCATTTTGATATGAGCAGTTCAGTCAGGTCAGGTACTGGATTAGTCTGGATGTGCTACAAAATTGAGGGGTTTTATACCCATCTAGCTGACATATGGCATTGGATATGGTGATTTTAGAGCATGTGTGACTATGATATGAACCTCTATATTGATGCATTTCACAAACCAGTAGGGACGCTTGGACAGAGTGTGTGCGGTTTCAGTTCTGTCATGTGTAGCAATAGAGCTGCAATATGATATTTTACCCCTATTGTATATAGCATATTTACACAATGGTCCAAATCCAAACAGCAATCTGGCATTTCTCGAACACACACCCACACACACACACAGAGCGATCCCTGGCACTCGCAGACAAATAAAACCATCCAGACATATTTGACGTGAGAGAACAAACAATGTCCTGGCAGAAATACAGAGAGTGAATGAAAAAAACCCACAAAAAAAAAACAAAAGCAGACCATAACATGAAGCTCTCAGTGGACAGAGTGCTCTCTGTGATAGCCACGATGAAAAAAAAGGAAAATAAGAAAAATGCTCTGGAAGGTGTGACATTGTTTCTAGGAAAGTGTGTCCTGGATGTCCAGGCTTAATTCAAACCAGGACACGCTCTTCCTGACCTTGTCATACACACACTCATGTACCACAAAGAAAAAATAGCTTTATTGGAGATCTATAGTTATATATATATATCTATATATAACTAAATAAATAAGTCTCTCCATTCTTGAAATTAATTTTTTATTAACCCAAGCCAAGCTTCCATTCCCAACTCCATTCATGGTCCAGTACTGGAGTGTGGCGGGATTACCGGGGGGTACCACAGGTCGGCTGGTACACGGGTCAGGGGACTCCAAAGAACTCCTGAAATCCATGAGTCCAAAAGATAGGAAAACCTGCTGAGGGAAACCTACAAACTCAAGGAAAAGGGAGGCCTTGCCCTTAAGCGAGGGAACCCTAAACTTACCAGAGGCTGTACGCGAACCACATTTGCCCGACACTGGGAACCAATCTTCTATTAGCTGAGCAAGCATAGTTTGTATACCACCCCTGGCAAGTTGAGCGCTGCCTATTGGGGTTGTCTGTTTGGGATTCACAAGGTGGAAAGTGCTCCCCCACTTAAAGGCAATGCAATGGTGGGTAATGCAGTTTTCTCACTCAGAAGCTCTGCATCTTTTAATGTGAAATGGTATGTTTGAGGGGAAAAATGACATGTTTGAGTTGTAAGAGTTGACTGTAAGAGTTTGAATTACCACAGAAATTCATTTGTAATGTGAGTTGTTTTCTGTCTGTGTGCAGATATTGCTCTCCCGAATAGGTCAATATTACCCACCTATGGAGCAGGAATAGAGCTATATCCTCATCTCAGTTTGTGTTTTTCAATGTTTGAAGGACTCGTTGTCTAAAACTTCCAAATGCCATTTTTCTGCCGTGAGCAGAGAGAGACAGCCTAGCATACCGGACCGAGACCCTTTGTTTTTTTTTTATTTATTTAGAGACACTGGGAGTTTGTAAATACATTAGACTGGTTTCCAGCATTAAAACTGCAAAGGGTGATGAAACATTCTCAGAATTGTATATATAAATTTTCTTTTTTAATTAAAAAGTGTTTCAAAAGTCCTTTAGAAGTGGGCTCTCTGTGGTAGCACAAGTAGATGAGTTCAGAGATTTAGATGACCTCATATTCCATGGGGCTGGATGTTGTGTTAGCACAACCAGACTAGGAATACCTGACCTAGAACATTTGTTTTCAGATGAGTTGGAATGGCGTTTATGACCTAGATCCATCCTCCAACATCTGAACTTGACCTCACTAATGGGTGAAGGCAATCAAATCCTCACTGTAATGTTCCAGCAGCTACTGTAAAACGTCTTTCCAGAAGAGTAGAAGCTACTGCAGCCAAGGTGGGACAAAATCCTGATGAATGTTCTTAATTTCAAAAACCGCATAGTGTATTAATATGAGAGTCAGTAATAAATTCATGTGAGACCATATGGCTTCAAGCAAGAAACAGATTAAGGATATAAGTTAAAAGCCCCTTCAGAAATACAATATCGCAAGCTGTTCCGCTATAGTTCTAATAATAATAGACCTTTCTAAAAAACTCAGCAGATGATCTTCACTATATAATAAACTAGCCTAATATAAAACATGCTTCTTTTGTATAAGCAAGTGAATAGGCTCCTTCAACAGCATGCAGCAGTACATATACGTTTATTACAATCACAGCCATTATTCTTAATGCGTGCAATTTTCCTTCACAAAGTCGTGAAATATTCATTCGTTTTTATTCAGTGGCTTACAGCCGAGAGCAGTATTACACTGCCAGAAACACCAGTGCAATTTCAGACGCTGGAAGTCTGAGGCCAGGTTCAAGTCCAGTTCAAAAGATAATCAATACTGTTTTTTCTCTCTCTGCCTTTTGCACTTCTCCCATCTCTCTCTCTCTCTCTCTGTCCCTACACTCTCCATCCCTCATCCTCTTCTTCGTCTAGGCTGCTTCTTGCCATCTACCCTACAAAAGTACCCACATGCACATACATTCCAGCCACTTTGTGCACTCATACAGCGTCCGTACATTTACTGGGACACTTTGCTTTCAAAGACACGGCAACAAAAGGAGCGTCCCACCGCCCGTGGGGTGAAGACCACTCGGAGGCTCCTCTTATTCCTTCAAAAGCAGCAACCAGCACGTCTGAAAGCCCCTCCACAATAAGAGAGCCCATCAGTTATGTTCCGCAGAGGCCAGCACAATAATCTGGGAAGACAGAAGGATGCTTTATGGGCCCTCGGATGCTGACATTCCTCAGAACCTGTTCTCCCAAGGAGAGCTACAGTGTGCCGATTATTTGGCTGATTGCTTTTTCAGCAGTGGGGGAAAGCAGATGTTTATGATCAGCACCTTATTACCAGCACACTGCTCTCCAACGTTTGTTTACTGATGTTTTATTGTACCATATTTGAGCCACTAAAGCATGAACTGCACATTCTGCTACCCGTTTCATATAGGGTAGGGCTTAGGGCTGGGTTTAGACTCATGCTCATGCAGTGTTTGGGTTTATTTCAGGCTTTAGGTTGCTAAATGCATTTCATAATGTAATATACCTCTACACATCTATAAAGGCTTTTTTCTGACAATAATTCAATGTTAAATCAACTCCAACCTATGCCTGCTGGAATAAGCCTTCATGAACATTGATGTGAAATCTAATCTAAAGATGAATTCATACATATTTTACTAAAAGACCATTCCCAGGATTCGTAAATTGTGTATGGAATGTAATCTCCATTTGTACAATATATTCAAAGTTCATTTGAATTTCAACCCATTGTTAAAATTCTAAACATAACACTGACCCTTAGCCGAAAACCTAAATCCAAGCTCTGAACAGTCTCACAATGTCAGGAACGAGGGGCGGACTGACGGAGCCAGACGCACTCGCTAAAACACAGTATTTTTAATAAAGGAATAAAACAAAACAAAGAGACTTTAACAGAACGAAAACAAACAGGGAGCCAAACAGGCTAACTAAACACGGGGAGCTACACAGGGCAAACGGGACTGACAGACTAAAGAGTTAACGAAGTAACGATAAATGAAAAGAAACTACGACATGAAACAACGACTAGGAAAACAAACACGGAGAAGCTGTGGAGACAGACGGACAGACTAGAAAACACGACCGACTAGACAAAGGAGAAAGGAGAAATGTTCGACAACAGGAAGTGAGGGAAGGGGACTTAAATACACAACACAGACGAGACGCACCTGGACAGATAACAAAGAGGACGGTTAACACATGACAGATGAGGAGGCGGAACAAAGGCGGAGACAGGGGCGGAGACAAGGACAATAACAAACAAAGCCATGTGCAAATAAAGCACATGGCGGGGACAACAGACTTGACAGGGCGAAGGCGTGACACACAAACAGATTACAGCACTGTTTCTGTATCTCAGAGAGATATCTTACTGACTGAATGCAAAATATACAAATTGAAAAGTTGTTTTAGCCACATATGCAGTCATTTTTGAAGATCAATTTATGTTATGCTAGGTGTCATAAAATTAAAATTGTTATTGCTAAAGTTATGTACTTTTATGGGCTAACCCAGTAAGTACAAACAAACCAGAGTAATACAAAAGTTATTATTACTGGCTAGGACTTTGTTGTTGATCCATTTTCCACATAAATGTAATCATTTTTTCCATATATGTAGTCATTTTTCCAATGCCCATCAAATAGTATTTTTTTGCAATCTTAAAAGTGAGATTCCCATGTCTTGACGAGTAGATTTGATGTTTTCATGGGAAGGTGTTGGAAACATTTGTGGAAAGCAATAAAAGTTTGGCCCAAATGTGGCCCACCTGTAGTTACTTTTGGCCTTGAATAAGAATGTTGACACAGGGTGAATCTGGCAGCCACAACTCAGCTACAGGTCCATGTTATATTTGTAAAATATAGGTCAAATTGCCCCATGCCATAACCCAAGACAAACCCAGCTCATGACAGCTGGCCCACATCCATCTGGCCCACATCATTCTTGCCAGTGCCAAAAAATTGTAGTAGATTATGCTCAAATGTGTCTGTTTTCTGTTTCACTTTGGCCAAAAGATGGGATATGGAATAATTCTCAAAAGCAAGTCTATCAAGCAAACATTGCATTGGCACATGAAGAACATTAAGAACTGATCGCGCTCACCGGTTTTGGGGGTCGACAGTGAAGAAAGGCAGGCCTTGTAAGATGCTGTAGACAATCTGGCACTGTTGCCATATGTGGGGTCATCAGCGTCTGTGGCAGTGATCTGGAATATAGACGTTCTGGAAGGAGGATGAAAAGAATGAAGGGCATAGTCATCTATGCACACACAGGATGTTTGTGTTTGTGTTGGCTCTCCTCAGAGTAAATGCTGGTCTAAGAGGGTCTCTGTTCCTCACCTGGACCTGGCTTGCTTGGTGGACCTGACTTAAACCCAGAGGTATAGATTGCCAAAATCAAATAAGTATTTCCATGATATTTTTAGGACACCATCAGCCATTTTGGGTTGTGTTGGGGTTGGGTGTACCAGCTCCGCCCCAAATAGCATCCAAAATGCAATACTCCTACTACACTCAGACAGTACATTAAATGATGGTGGACGTGAGGGTTATATCAAATATGGTCAGTTTTATAAAATCAACATACAATTCAATATCTTGTGGTACCACTGTTTTATAACATACACTGTGCACTACACAGTGTGGAGGGAGATATTTGAGCCTGATCAGAAGCAGACTACAGCTTTGTATTGCTTTAATTGTCATAGCAACCCTCCATTACATCCTGTTAGTAAGCAAACATTGTAGTATGTTAATATTGTATGTTCATCAGCTTGCTGATTTGAATTTGTATTAAAATGTGTACATGTTATATACTGTATAGTATAAGTGTGTAGTACCCAATTGGAATGAAGCCTCTGTTTTGGTTATTAACACCTCTGAATCAATCCTTGCACAGCATGTACATCTCAGCCAATCATCCACATTTGTGTCGAGGGTAAATTAGATTTTCCGCTGACCTAGTCCTTTAACCCTGCTTCCAAGAGCTGGGCATGGGCCTGGGAGATAGCACAGCACAAGCCCTACATTCAGTCCTGAGCTTACAAAAGAATAAAACCTTCACACTAAGAGAAGAAAAGCAGGCCATTCCACAATAGCCACTGTGAAGATTGTGGCAGCTTCTGCTGACCAGCACAGCCAAGAAATGTCCTGTGGATACCTATGGCCACTAATCCAGCCAGCAGGACCCTATATTGAAGGCCAGAGCCCGTGAACAAACTTGTTCAGAGCTGGGGATCTGTGCTAAATTCACAATACTGCTAACATCATCATGACTGCTATAGCTTCTAACCTGCCATTTCCCCAAGAGCTAATCCCAGGAATGTTGCCACAGTCACAACAAATGTGGCTTTGTAATGTATGGATTTCTGCATAATTTAACTCTGTAATTTGGAATCTTGTTTTTTAATGCATTGTAATGTAAATATTTAAAGGGGAAATATTCTCCCCCCCCCCCCCCCCCCCATTTTTCCACAAGTGAACACAGTTCCAAAATCTCACAAGGATCAAACAAAACAGCCCTGTTCAGGACAGCCAGGCTTTCCTGCCTGTTGAGAAAAAGCCTCTCTTTACTTCAAGAGTAAGGCTCCCAGGAGTGGGGAGAAAGGAGCAGAAACACTGTTTTTTTTGTCATTTATGCTTTGTTCTCTTTCTTTTCTGTTCAACTCTTCACCATATTTAGCCAGTACTCTTATTCCTCCACACTTATTTTGTCGTTTTCTTTTTTTAATCTTCTCTTGGCACTCTCAAATTAATGCATGTCCAGTGCTGTGATTGGAGAGACTCAGACAAGGGGGCGGGACAACTCTGAAGTGTTTGAAATGCAGCACGAGGTCAGAACAACTGAACAACGAATAAAAAACTGATTTTATGGTTTTGTTTCACAGTTTGTGGGTTGGTAGGAGCTCCAAATCTTTTTTTGAACTAACATTTATTCATTCCCTCATTCTTTATTTTCTGGATTTTCTGGCTTATATCCCACGACTGTGCGCGTCAGTAACCGAGTTACTATTTTAGAAAAGCAAAGTAATCCTTTTTGACAGTGACTGATATTAAAAAACAATTGCTTGTCCACCAGAGATATTCCTGACAGCACTTTTCTGGCGGTCTTTGATACATTTCTAACATCATCCTCTGGATTATCTCTGGATTAGCAACATGGGCTCAGAACATTCTGGGTTATGTGAATAAAATTAGGTTGTGTTGTATGTGACTGGACCTGGAAGACGCAAGCATGGTGATAAATAAAGAAAGAGAGAGAGAGAGCGAGAGACTTAGAGAGAGACAGAGAGAGAGAAAGGAAATCAGACCCTTCCGATGTGTGTGAGAACCCCCGGGGGGGAGGGTTGCAGACAGGGTTGTGAAGAATGATAATTTCACAGCTCTTTGGCCTGGCTCAGCTAATCGATTCCGATAGAAAGGAAGGGGGGCTGCAGTCAATTAGCAAGTCCCTGACATGCTTCTGCATTTGTGTGACTGTGTGGGGTGTGTGTGTGTATGTGTTGTGTGTGTGTGTAGAGGGTGGAGGTGTAGGCTGCAGGCTTTCTGTACTTGATTACTCATCCATCAGACTGGACAACACCAGTATTGCATATTCTCAGTGATGGGACAACGTAGCAGGCTGGTGTTGTAAATATTTTGTTTGTCTAAGCCTCCACTGTCTGGGAGATGGTCCAGGGATTTATGTATCATTGTGTCAGCACAAATATTCCTTTAAGCGCTGTGTATATGTGAAATATAAGGTGTTTGGGGAGAGAGAGAGAGAGAGAGAGAGAGAGGAGAGAGAAGAGAGAGAGAGAGAGAGAGAGCGAGAGAGAGAGAGAGAGAGAGAGAGAGAGAGGGAGAGGAGAGAGAGAGAGAGAGAGAGGAGAGAGAGAGAGAGAGAGAGAGGGAGAGAGAGAGAGAGAGAGAGAGTGAGAGAGAGAGAGAGAGACACAGAGAGAGAGAGAGAGAGAGAGAGAGAGAGAGAGAGAGAGAGAGAGAGAGAGAGAGAGAGAGAGAGAGAGGGAGAGAGAGAGAGAGAGAGAGAGAGAGAGGCGGGTGATTTAACTTTGGCTGATCAGTCTGGCACGAACTGCTGCTGAAACAACTGTTTTTATCTTTCTCTTTGTCTCTTCCCCTTCTCCCTTCTTCTAAAGCTGTTTAAGAGCTTGGTTTCTCTCTCTCTCTCTCTCTCTCTCTCTCTCTCTCTCTCTCTCTCTCTCTCTCTCTCTCTCTCTCCTTCTCTCTCTCTCCTCTCCGTACCATGCCAATAGCCTTCATAAATTGTGGCTGCAAACAAGCCAGACACAGAGTCAGGCCAAAGACTCTGAATGCTGCCAGTGGACCCTGCAGTGCTCCATCAGAAACCTGATGACCCAGCTAATAAAGGCCATGCACTGCTCACCACCACACAGTGCTCCCTCCCTCCCCCCCCTTCCCTCCCTCAGTCTCTCCCTGCTCCCCCCCCCCCTCTCTCTCTCTCTCCCTTTCCTTCTCAGTCCCTGGTACATGGCTGGTTTTCCACTACCACAGCTTCCTCTCACAATGTAGACGGTGACATTGCAAGCCCCAACAGAATATGTGAGCTTTGGAAACAACAACAATGCAGCGGTAACATCAAATGGGGTTTACTCACATGTTTTTTTTTTTTTTTTTTTTGCTTTATTTTGGGACTGGACATGGCTTAGTCACAAATCAATGCTGACAGATCAATGGTATTCCGTTCGGTGTTGCACTGTCCATCTCTGGCTGGATTATTATGTCCCCTGCCAATCCAGACAATGTTTGATATCCTTCTAAAGGCCAGGGTACAATTTTACAAGTTTTATCTGAGTCAGATAAAAACAAAATGTACTACTTTAGCTTGAATATTTTACAAACACCTGGATTGTGCTGGATGTCCTGCATTTAATCTGATAGAGGTGTGT
>NC_089819.1:55176161-55186161 GCF_029633855.1 Hoplias malabaricus
TGAGTGAGAGATAGAGAGAGAGAGAGTGAGTGAAGAGAGAGAGAGAGGGGAGGGATGTCTTAGGGCAGTGTCTATAGCCTATAATTATTCACCAAGAACAGCGTCAGTGTCACCAGCCAAGGACAATTAAGACAGATAAAAGATATGACAAACACTCTCACTCACACACACACACACACACACACACACACACACACGGTTGCTTGTGGAGCTGCTGAATTTCAACAAGTGACACTGTCTCTCAGGACAGAAAATACAAACTAATACAAAAAATATTTAATTCTACTTCATTTTAATCACCGTGAAGTCAACCCTCACAAATAAAACACGAACAGAACAAAAGGAATGTTGTATTTCTGACCTTAGGGGGAAACTGTTTACAAATAACTCATATTTATGATCATTTTCACGAAAGCCAGAAAACAGTCAGCATTCGGCACTTAGTCCCAGTGTGTGGGTTTTACAGAGCTGTGAGAAAAAGAGCGGAAGGAGGGATGGTTGTGGATGGATAGAGGGATAAAGGGAAGGAGAGAGAGAGGGAGACTTGGGCAGCAGCCCATGATGAGTTGCTGATGTGTGGAAATGAGAGCGATGTCAGAAAGGGCCTGAGTCCAGGGGACGGCAGCGTGGAGCGGAGCCAAAACACAGAAAACCGAACCTGAAAAGAGGCCAGGCTTAGAACCAGGGATCTACAGATATTTCTTCTGAACACAGGATGAGCGATGTTTACTAACTACCCTTATTTTTCTACACTATTGTAGTCAATAGCATCCTACAGCACAAGGAGGACAGGGATAAGCATGGGTTGAGTATGAGTGAAGATCCACAGAGAAACAGCAGCTCAGAGAAACTCAGTGTTATGTTTTTATAGCACTGTGAAACACCAGTATGCACTTGTCCTTGTGAGTTACTGTGTACACTTCTCTCTTCTGAGACCGCAGCGCCTCTGTATCGACTGATGTCAAAGGAAGCAGTGTTAAGGACACGTCTCTAAGGACGCAGATGTGTTGTAAAGCACAAGTTGTTAATAACGTATTGTTAAACGTAGAGTGGTAAAAGTGCCTTGTTAAGGATGTGCTCTTAAAGGTGTGTTCACAAAGATTGGTTAAGGAGGTTGTTAAAGACTTAGTTAAGAAAATGTTAAAAAGCTGCACTTGTTAAAGACCTGTTGTAAAAGAAGTGCAGCCAAGAATGTACTGTAAGTTTACACTGTTAATGGCAGACTCTTAAAGTCCTGCTCCTAAGGACATTTCCTGCCCACATCCAGAAATTACATAGTGTAGTTTCTGTAGTGCTGAGCCTGGAGTATCAAAGTCAGAGGCTCTATTCTCCCTATTACAGCTCAGTGAAGCATCACAATGACTTTGATTGTTTAATTGTAAGGTAAAATATTGCATAGTGTTGTGCTTTAAGGATATTGTAAGTTGAGAATGTGTATTTGTGGGTGTGTTGTCGAGAAGTCTTGTTGAGATGTGAAGTTTAGACTGGTTTATTGAGGACATGTAGCTGAGGATGTGTTGAGGATGTGTTGTTGAGAATGGGTTTTGAGAAAGTGTTGTTGAGGGCACGTAGATGAGGGCACATTGTTAACACACTCTATCAGATTTACAGTTGAGGTTGTGCAGTTGAGTGTGTGTATTGGAGGATGTGCAGATGAGGATGTGGAGTTGAGGGTGTTTATTTGAGGATGTGCAGTTGAGGGTGTGCAGTACTTGAGTGCAGTACTTGAGGTTGTGCAGTTGAAGGTGTGCAGTTGAGGGTGTGCAGTTGAAGGTGTGCAGTTGGGGGTGTGCAGTTGAGGGTGTGCAGTTGTGGGTGTGCAGTTGGGGGTGTGCAGTTGGGGGTGTGCAGTTGGGGGTGTGCAGTTGAAGGTGTGCAGTTGGGGGTGTGCAGTTGGGGGTGTGCAGTTGAAAGTGTGCAGTTAGAGGTGTGCAGTTAGAGGTGTGCAGTTGTGGGTGTGCAGTTGAGGGTGTGCAGTTGAAATTGTGCAGTTGGGGGTGTGCAGTTGAGGGTGTGCAGTTGAGGGTGTGCAGTTGAAATTGTGCAGTTGGGGGTGTGCAGTTGTGGGTGTGCTGTTGAAAGTGTGCAGTTAGGGGTGTGCAGTTGAGGGTGTGCAGTTGAAATTGTGCAGTTGGGGGTGTGCAGTTGAGGGTGTGCAGTTGAGGGTGTGCAGTTGAGGGTGTGCAGTTGAAATTGTGCAGTTGGGGGTGTGCAGTTGGGGGTGTGCTGTTGAAAGTGTGCAGTTAGGGGTGTGCAGTTGAAAGTGTGCAGTTAGAGGTGTGCAGTTAGAGGTGTGCAGTTAGAGGTGTGCAGTTGTGGGTGTGCAGTTGTGGGTGTGCAGTTAAAAGTGTGCAGTTGAGGGTGTGCAGTTGAGGGTGTGCAGTTGAGGGTGTGCAGTTGAGGGTGTGCAGTTGAGGGTGTGCAGTTGAGGGTGTGCAGTTGGGGGTGTGCAGTTGGGGGTGTGCAGTTGGGGGTGTGCAGTTGGGGGTGTGCAGTTGGGGGTGTGCAGTTGGGGGTGTGCAGTTGGGGGTGTGCCGTTGAAAGTGTGCAGTTGTGGGTGTGCAGTTGAAGGTGTGCAGTTGGGGGTGTGCAGTTGAAGGTGTGCAGTTGGGGGTGTGCAGTTGAAGGTGTGCAGTTGGGGGTGTGCAGTTGAAGGTGTGCAGTTGGGGGTGTGCAGTTGGGGGTGTGCCGTTGAAAGTGTGCAGTTAGGGGTGTGCAGTTGTGGGTGTGCAGTTGGGGGTGTGCAGTTGGGGGCGTGCAGTTGAGGAGCTCTACCCAAAAGCAGAACACACATTCCTGATCCTGATTCTGGAGAAAAGGGAAGACAGAATGTGCATGAGACCACTGCGAAAAAAGAGAGGAATTAAGGTCCTCCCAAAGGCCACAGCTTAGTCTGACAGGACTGGAGGTCAGTGAGGGTCAGGAGAGAGAGAGAGAGACAGAGAGAGAGGAGGCTGAGCGAGAGGGAGGACAGGGCACTGCTGTTCGAGTAATGAGGGAAGGACAGAGCACGGGTCAAAACGAACGAGAGGGACAATTACAGCCTGAGAAAATCAGATAACGGCCATGATATAACACCCCGGACCAGAGACACCATTCATTAATGAGACAGAGAGAGAGAGGGAGAGAGAGAGAGAGAGAGAGAGAGAGAGAGAGACAGAATGAGAGAGAGAGAGAGACGGGGAGAGAGAGAGAGAGAGAGAGAGAGAGAGAGATGGGGAGAGAGAGAGAGAGAGAGAGAGAGAGAGAGAGAGAGACGGGGAGAGAGAGAGAGAGACTGAACTCACGTCCTCGTAGATGTCAAAGAAGGTGGCCACAGCGGCAGAGCGGATGGCGCTGAGGTCAGACTGATCCCAGTGCACCTGAAACATTCGGCCAGATTCCTTGCAGCTCACATTATTACAGGGAACATTCTCCAGTAGAAAGGCCTGCTGCTGATTACTGAGAGAGAGAGAGAGAGAGAGGCCACTTTATTAGAAACACCAGCTCACAGAGATAAGAGCGTATCTGGAAGAAATTCTCATTCTTTGATAAAGGCAGTTTTCTGACTGATCACAATACACAGGAAGAAAATGTAGGGGGCGATATGGCATCTTTTGAGAGAACCAGGTCGACAAGGAAAGAGAGATTGCTTTTACTGCTGCACCAAGAGCTCGGCTGAATCCCAACTGTCTCCCTACACCCTATGTAGTGCTCACTGTAGGTCATAAAATAACTGTTTCTGCACTCACGCAGTGTTTTTGTCACGTTACAAAACCCTTTATAAATCAGCCATGAGCTTCACCTCTTCTAGTCAAACTAGTGCCTTATCTGTGTGTGAAAAGGTCATTTTGAATAATCTGTGTAGTGCACTATGTAGGGAGTATGGTACAATTTGGGCCTCATCTCAAGCCCCTCCTCCATCTGTCCATCATGTTCACACAGCCTTGAATCACTTCATCCTGGTAATGAGAACATAGCCTCGGTTTGTCGGATCACAGTGTGCCGTGGTGTTGAACCCATCCCTAGGGCACAGTTTTTCCACCAAAAGAAATCCGTGAACCGTTTCCGCTCCTGAACCTTGGATGCTTGGTGCTCTTGAGTGAAAGGTGACCGCAAGTCATGGTTTACACTTTGTTTACAGCGCAGTCAGATCAAAGTGAGATAAGTTACTTGTGCGAGTTCAGAGCTGTCCTGTTGAGCTCGTAAACAATGGAGAAAAGTAGCTAATAAACATAGTGTCGCAGTGAACACAGCCCCAGAAACACACACAAACAGAGCAGGTTCCTGTTTTTATTTCCTATTATTTATATAAAACTGAGCAAATGACGAATCCAGCTCCACCGCTCCATAATGCTTTATTTGCGGCTCTGAGAGCATCTTTATCTCGACGTGCCCATGGACGGCTTCACGGTTCACACTGAGGAACCAACTGTTCTTTGGTTCCAGATGAGAATGAACCTCTCTGGCCCTCCAGCGGTTCAGAACAGGGTCAGGTCTGGAGTCAAGTCCGTTCACTGATCCGACAGAAGTGCAGCGTCCTCAGAAAAGCGTCTCATCTCAGGACGAGAAACAAACACGACGGATACAACTTCCTAAAAGAGTTATATCCTGACGTACGTTAAACTGCAAGAAAACAACAACAGAAGCGCTCCACAGGGCCCAGAGCTGCAGCTGTTTTTACTAATTCACTCACAGCCGACTCTGAGACGGCGTCTAGATGTGTTCTATCACACACCGCTCTCCCACTGCGCTGCAAATCTTTCCAATGATTCCCTACATTTTTTATTCGGAGGTTATTATCCAAGCAGGAACCAAACCCCCGGAATAAAACATGCCATAACTTTTAGTTTCCCGCGCCGAGCTAAAGAGTGCGATCCAGTTTGAAGGGGTGTTTTATTAAACAGAAAGAGGAAGAACAGCAGAGGAAAAGTGCAGCGCTCTCAGATACATTCCTCAAGAAAATATTCATGAGGACGACTGAACTTCCCCCAAAAACGCTGCTGTAACGCAGCCCTGGAGTTAACACAGTCTCCCTCAGTGCAGAGATAACACCACAGTCAGGAACACACCCTGCTACAGACACTCACTGCCCTACACCACTCTGGTCTCATTCGTTCATCCTGCTCACAGTCGCAGTAGGGCTCCACAGAATCACTGGCAGGGCCTCACACACTCACCCAGTCACTCACACACTCAACCAGGCACTCACACACTCAACCAGGCACTCACACACTCACACCTGTGGACAGTTTCACACACTCATCCAGTCACTCACACACTCACCCAGTCACTCACACACTCAACCAGGCACTCACACACTCAACCAGGCACTCACACACTCACACCTGTGGACAGTTTCACACACTCATCCAGTCACTCACACACTCACCCAGGCACTCACACACTCACCCAGTCACTCACACACTCACCCAGTCACACACACTCACTTGTAGACAGTTTCACACACTCACCCAGCCACTCACACACTCACCCAGTCACTCACACATTCACCCAGGCGCACACACACTCACCCAGGCACTCACACACACACACACACACAACTCTGGACAGTTTCGCACACTCACCCAGTCACTTACACTCACACCTGGAGGCAGTGTCATACTGGTCTAGAGGGGTACAACCCCCTGCTCTGGGCTGGGGAACAGCCTTTGAGGGGTATTGGGTGGGGTGTGTGTGTGTGTGTGTGTGATCCAGAACTAAATGGTCCTGTGCAGTGAAGTGTTGTAATGAAGCAGTGGTCTTTTCCCAGAATCCATCCTGACTGACGACAACTCACTGAAACACAGCCATCACGAGCCCCTCACCATCGCCTAGCAACAGCCGGACCGCTGACTAAACAGGGGAGACAGACGCTGCAATAACACACATACACCAGGGTATAAAACAGCACACACACCCACACACACACACACACAAACCACAACATGACACAAGCATAACACAAGTACACACATAACACAAGCATACATTTTGCCCATAGGCACAAACATAACACACACACACACACACACACACACACACAGCTCATTAGCACACAAAATCTGTTATACACATACACCCCATCAGTACAAACATGGCACACACACACACACACACACACACACACACACACACACACAGCATAAACATGTCACATCCACACACTGCCCATTAGCACAAAAAACATGGCAAGCACATGTGCACACACACATGCACAAACACACACACACACACACACACACACACACACACACACACAAACAAACACACAGACCATGAACGTAATCATGAAACACACAAACACAGCCAGTAAGGAACACATGGCCCTAACGCACACAACACACACAAATACAGTGCATCGATGTCACACACAGATACATGTTACACAAACACACACACATCTCACACTCTCCCATACACCAGCTAACACCAGCACACACAGGAAACATCCCTCACACAATTAGACAGTGTGTGCCCACACACTCTTCAGGAGCAGGTACAGCACACTCTGCTACAAAACACAAACATGACATGAACACACACACACACACACACACACACACACACACACACACACACACACACACACACACACATATACACACATACACACATACACAAATACACACACACAAATACAACTCAGCGTTCACAAAGCTTCGTAAATGAACAGCAGTGCTGGTGTTATCTGTGTTAGAACAGCTGGATCTGCACAAAACAAAACACACACACACACACACAAACACACACTCTCTCTCTCTCTCTCTCTCTCTCTAAAAACACAGTCCTCCATCTATTACTTTTATGAACATATATTTAGAAATTTTCAGAATTCATTTGGGGCTTTTGTGCTCTTTTAAATTGCTTTCTTGTCTTTATTTATCTGTCAATCAAACATATTATTGTTTCACACACACACACCTGTGGACATTATAACACACTCACCCAGTCACTCACACACACACACACACACTCACCCAGTCACACACACACACACTCACCCAGTCACTCACACACTCACCCTGTCACTCACACACACACACACACACTCACCCAGTCACACACACACACACTCACCCAGTCACTCACACACACACACACACTCACACACACACACACACTCACCCAGTCATTCACACACACAAACTCACCCAGTCACACACACACACCCCCAATCACACACACACTCACCCAGTCACACACACACACTGACCCAGTCACACACACACTCTCATCCAGTCACTCACACATTCACCCAGTCACACACACACACACACACCCAGTCACTCACACATTCGCCCAGTCACTCACACATTCACCCAGTCACACACACACACTCACCCAGTCACTCACACACTCACCCAGTCACACACACACACTCACCCAGTCACACACACACACTCACCCAGTCACACACACACACTCACCCAGTCACACACACACACTCACCCAGTCACACACACACACTCACCCAGTCACACACACACTCACATGATGTTATTAATTTTGTCTTTGTTTTAATTTTCGAGGTCGTTAAAGCGCTGTGACAATAAATAACCACTGTTTTACAGCTAAAACTGTCTCACTTTCCCTACTGCAGTCTAACATTCATTTACCTCTTACCTGATTTATTCTGAAGATATTAAACATTTTTCTCCAAACCAAGGGCTTTCTCCTGAAGAGCCACTGTGATGAATACAGCAATAATTCAGGAGCAGAATCCATGTGAACTCTGAACTCTGAGGGGAGCCGAGGGGAGCAAACACCAGCCGAGTGCAGTGCGGGACCCACCACTGGACCTACAGCATCTCTATCAT
This sequence comes from Hoplias malabaricus, assembly GCF_029633855.1. Taxonomy (NCBI): domain Eukaryota; kingdom Metazoa; phylum Chordata; class Actinopteri; order Characiformes; family Erythrinidae; genus Hoplias; species Hoplias malabaricus. Next base: position 55,183,961 of record NC_089819.1, read on the forward strand.
CTTAACATTGTCACGGCTTCTTTCTTATAAAACAGGACATGGGTCGAGACGCTGACTATTCACACAGCTGCCTTTTGGCCAGTGGTCAGTTCGACAGGTCACCACTGAGATATACAACACATCACACACCCCAATGACTTCCATCATTCAGAAAACATCCACAGCAGGTCCCATCTCCTGTCCAAAGACGTTAGTCTTGAGCTTTGGATGTGGCACACTTAAGAGCGCCCCCTACATGGATTTATAGAGGTTTTTCCCAGTCACACTGATATTAAGCCCTCAAGCTACATCAATAGAGTCCTGCTGCTTATTGACCGCGATGGAGAGGGAGAAACGTCACGCTGTAAAAATCACTCCTCAAACAAACTGAATTGAAGTGAACTGACCAATCAAGATGAACTCCAGCTCTGACCTTGTGTGGGGCAGCGGCGAGGCAGTGAAAGGCTGGTGTGACCTGGCGATGGCCGGGGTGTGTGTGTGCTTTGATGATGATGATAATGCACAGTGTTTTTTGAACAGCGGGACGAAAGCGCTCAGTGTGAAGGAGAAGGGTAAAATTGCTCATTAAAAAGCCCCTCTCTGTGAACTGCAGCTTAGTGCACATCATACATATGCAATCATAGTCTGACAGCCAGCTGTGTGTGTGTGTGTGTGTGTGTGTGTGTGTGTGTGTGTGTGTGTAAGTGGCAGAACCTGTGCTCCTATGTCTCTGCAAATGTATGTGTGTGTGTGTTGGTTTTTCTATCTTTTCAGGACCATGGAGTAAAATCAGACACGTGACCCCTAACCCCTTTAAACAGCTCCCATTTTCAGACACAGGACACACTCACTCTCCATTCTCACTTCATCCAAAGCTGTCTGTGTCCACCCTTCCTTCCACTGCGAGAACAACTGCTCAACTCTCTGGGTGTAAAAGGACCCCCCCCACACACCCCCAGGGCCCAGACCTCAACATCACTGAATGTGTTTGAGACTGACTCGGACCAAGAGGAGCAGAGAAGACGAGCACCTCCTGAGACTGAACGTCTGAGGGGTTGGAACCTGCCCTTTCTTTAAAATACCGACAGGGAGCGTCTGGAAGTTTGTTTTTAATAAAAGCAAAGGTTAGACACAGTGCATCCCGAACATTCCTCTGTGCTTTCTGAAAAACGATAACGTGGAGTTAATAATAAAGAACTGCATACAGCACACCATACGACATCAACTAGAACTCCAATAGAGAGAACTGGTATTATTACATTGAGGGGACTAATATTAGAACTGATGGTTATTGGTAGTTATTGTCTGTTCTCCTGTCCACTGGTGGCGCTCTTTCACACTGACTCTGAGTTATTTAGCCAAAGAAGAGCTACAGAAAGAGAGCTGCTATCTGTTAGCCATAACAACAGATATTTTCTAAACTTCTGGAGTGTTAATTTAGGATGTTGTTCAGGGTCAGGTTTATGGTGAGAGATGGGGGACGGTTGAAGGCTAATTATGAAGCTGAGACGCCAGGAGTTCTCGTGTGTCGGGCTCTGATACGAGGAACGAAGAGGAGAGATGTCTTTACGTGCACTGACCAAACAGGAACGAGAAAGAACACGAGAAAACACATAAAAAAAAAATAATAATAACACACAGTCACTCACACACACTCACACCTGTGGACAGTTTCACACACTCACAATAAACGGATAAAGACAACTACACATACATTTACTGGAAGAAAAGGCACGGAAAAGACAGCGAGAGAAAAGGCAGTTAACACAAATGAACACGACACTAAACTCTGAGAATAAAGGACTCTAAAAACTAACGTAGCTGAGAAAATAAGGAAAATAGAGACACTGCAGAAAGTAACAGAAGGGTCCAGTTCCTGTTCGTGAAACTATTCAGAACCGTTCTGCATGGTTCCTCCAGTGTGAACTCACAAACCCAGCTGGACTCAAAGAATAGTTGGTCCTTCACTGTGAACCGTGACTGCGCCTGTGGGCGAGTCGAGATAAAGAAGCTCCAGAAAGAGCTCAGAGCCTTAAATACAGCAGTAGGGCACAGTGGAGCTGGACGGGTCTGGCTCCTGGGCTGTGTTCTGAGCGAATGAGGCATATGCTGGACACTTTTCTCTGCTGTTCTACAGTTCACAAGCTCCACAGAACGGCTCAGAACTCGGGAACATACACACACATGGGTAACAGACAGTGGGTAAACCATGGCTCATGCCT
>NC_089819.1:55191161-55197315 GCF_029633855.1 Hoplias malabaricus
TCCACCTTAAAAGATAGTCGCTTCTTACTCTCACACACCGCTCCACATTAAAAGATACTGTCACTTCTTACTCACATGCACCGTTCCACCTTAAAAGATACAGTCGCTTCTTACTCTCATACACCGCTCCACCTTAAAAGATACTGTCACTTCTTACTCACATGCACCATTCCACCTTAAAAGATACAGTCACTTCTTACTCTCACACACCGCTCCACCTTAAAAGATACAGTCGCTTCTTACTCTCACACACCACTCCACCTTAAAGATACAGTCGCTTCTTACTCACACACACCGCTCCACCTTAAAAGATACAGTCGCTTCTTACTCTCACACACTGCTCCACCTTAAAAGATACAGTCGCTTCTTACTCACATACACCGCTCCACCTTAAAAGGCGCAGAGCTTCTGAACATAAACAAACCTGAGAAAGCAGCATTTCCCCTCAATTGTAGACATTGAGTTTAAATTTCTTTCAAAATCGTGTGCTACAACTTCAGAAAATGAAACACACTGGGTCTGTCTGGAATTGAGATAAATGTTGGTGATACTGGTCAGACTTTCTTATCCAGAGCTACTACAGCTAGATTCATGACTATGTGTGTATGTGAAGTTAGGTGTCTGGCACAAAGACTGTTAGTGCTGTAGCATAGAAGGCAGTGAGTTACCCGCTACACCACATTAACCACTCTGTTTCATCTTCACGTGGATGTTTTTTGACACATTCCACCTCCCTAAACATTGTCGCAGACTAAGTCTTCCCCTCTCTTTATGGCAAAGGTATTCCTGAAGGCACTGACTTCTTTCAGTGGGATTATGATCCCCGCCACACTGTAAACACAGTTCAGACTTAATTTGAGGAACACCACAGATTACTCAGACCTCAACCTGATCAAGCGTCTGTGGGGTGTGCTGGGAAAACCAGATCGAGCCATAAAATCCCAACCTCCAGGATCTGCTGTTAAAGTCTTGGTCCAAGAGACCACAGCTCAGCTTCAGAGGTTTGGTGGAGCCCATGCTTTAATAACTCAGAACCACTCTGGCAGCAGGAGGGAGCAGAGTAGAGCCGTGTGGAGCAGAGTAAGATGCAGAAGAAAAGGGCTATTAGAGGAATCCGCGCTGGACGTCATCCCTTCAGCTTTGTGGGGTTGTGTAATCAGGGATGACCCATCTCCAGCATCTGGACATGACTCATTTCCACAGGAAACAGACTTTAAAAGGGAATAAGATATGGAAGTTACTTTAGCATCTGAAGCAGCAGGAGAAGAAGGAGAAGAGTCAGGGAAAAAAGCACCGGTCACTGCTTTTAGTCCGGAAAGATGGAGGCAGAGTTTCAGGGGCAAGATGAGCCCACTCAGAGGTGAAAGAGGCGGAGGTCAGGACTAAAGAGTGGAGGAGAAAGAAGGAGCAGAGATGGAGAGAAAGTTGAAGGAGGACGAGGCTCTGGTCACTGAGACTGAGACGGAAAAGTAAGTCGGAGAAGAAAGGCAAGAAACTCTTTGACCTTAAACTGGGACTGAGCTTTGACTGACCCAAGGTTACAGTGAAGGGAGAAGAACACGGACACACACACACACACACACACACACACACACAGCTCAGAAGGCAGATTGAGTGGTACACAGAGAGCTACTGCCTCTGAGCTGCTGAGAGACAGAGAGAGAGAGAGAGAGAGAGAGAGAGAGAGAGAGAGAGAGAGAAGGAAGAGGAGGCTGGAAATAGAAGGCGAAGAGAGGAGCCGAGAAGAAAAAGGGAAATGGGGACAAAGCGGAGGGATGAGAAGAGTAATGATGTGAAGGAGACGACAAAGAAGCCATAAAAATGAAAAAAGAAGAAGGAGAGAAGAACCTGGGGGAAGCAACCGTGCACAAACAAATAGATTTGGAATCTTTTTTTCCGACTGCTCTGTGAAGTTTTCCTTTATCAGAGAGAGACAGCGCTCCTGAAAACATCTCAGTGCAGCTCTGGAACCCCACGCTGAAATACACTGCTATGAAAATACCTCACTATTACCTCCATTTATTCCCAGACGGGGGAGGGATGCAAACATCACATTAAAGCAGTGTTAAAGTACGTGGACCTACAACAGTCCTGTGAGCACTGACCTTGAGAGCAATATCACGAGCTGTAATCCTAATTAACAGAACCTAACAATGAATTGTGTGTGTGTGTGTGTGTGTGTGTGTGTGTGTGTGTGTGTTCATTCATTTATTCATTCATTCGTTATCTGTAACCCTTGTCCAGTTCAGGGTCGCTGTGGGTCCGGAGCCTACCCGGAATCATTGAGCGCAAGGCAGAAACACGCCCTGGAGGGGGCGATAGTCCCTCTGTTTAGTGTTCTCCCCCTGTGTAAACAGCCCTGTTCAGAACGCCCCCTGTCAGCTCCTGTTCCTTTAAATGAAAATGAGCCGCTCGCTGATAATAGTGAATCAGATCCACAGTACTGAATCTGTGGGATAATAGTGAATCAGATCCACATTGCTGAATCTGTGGGATAATAGTGAATCAGATCCACATTACTGAATCTGTGGGATAATAGTGAATCAGATTCACAGTACTGAATCTGTGGGATAATAGTGAATCAGATTCACAGTACTGAATCTGTGGGATAATAGTGAATCAGATTCACAGTACTGAATCTGTGGGATAATAGTGAATCAGATCCACATTGCTGAATCTGTGGGATAATAGTGAATCAGATCCACATTACTGAATCTGTGGGATAATAGTGAATCAGATCCACATTACTGAATCTGTGGGATAATAGTGAATCAGATTCACAGTACTGAATCTGTGGATAATAGTGAATCAGATTCACAGTACTGAATCTGTGGGATAATAGGTGAATCAGATCCACAGTACTGAATCTGTGGGATAAAAGTGAATCAGATCCACATTACTGAATCTGTGGGATAATAGTGAATCAGATTCACAGTACTGAATCTGTGGGATAATAGTGAATCAGATTCACAGTACTGAATCTGTGGGATAATAGGTGAATCAGATCCACAGTACTGAATCTGTGGGATAATACTGAATCAGATCCACAGTACTGAATCTGTGGGATAATAGTGAATCAGATCCACAGTACTGAACCTGTGAGATAATAGTGAATCAGATCCACAGTACTGAATCTGTGGGATAATAGTGAATCAGATCCACAGTACTGAATCTGTGGGATAACAGTGAATCAGATCCACAGTACTGAATCTGTGGGATAACAGTGAATCAGATCCACATTACTGAATCTGTGGGATAATAGTGAATTAGATCCACATTACTGAATCTGTGGGATAATAGTGAATCAGATCCACATTACTGAATCTGTGGGATAATAGTGAATCAGATCCACATTACTGAACCTGTGGGATAATAGTGAATCAGATCCACAGTACTGAATCTGTGGGATAATAGTGAATCAGATCCACAGTACTGAATCTGTGGGATAATAGTGAATCAGATCCACATTACTGAATCTGTGGGATAATAGTGAATCAGATCCACATTACTGAATCTGTGGGATAATAGTGAATCAGATCCACAGTACTGAATCTGTGGGATAATAGTGAATCAGATCCACCTTACTGAATCATTTCTGTATTTCTGAATCAATGCCATATTCTTTTAGTCTAAACATATCTGCTGCCTTTTGTGCTGAGCATTTCTCTACATACCCTTCAGCCACACACACACACACACACACACACACACACACACACACACACACATTTTCAATATTACAGCATTAATTTAGAGTTCAGAATACCCATTTATTTTGAATCCACATTTTGAAACATCTATTTGTTTAGAAAATGAGAGACAGACGTGATGAGAGGTGACACAATGAAAATGAATATGCAGATGTGTGTGTGTGTGTGTGTGTGTGTGTGTGTGTGTGTGTGCTTGGAGGGAGTCAGATATTCCCCTAAGCGAGGTTATGTGGAGGTTGTGAAGCGGCGGGTAGGCATTGCTGCCAGTTATTCTGCTAAACCAGACAATTTCTCTCTCTCTTTCTCTGTCTCTGTCTCTCTCTCTCTCTGTCTCTCATATTCATTCATGCGTACTCTCTCTCTCTCACACACACACACACTCACACACACACACACACACACAAATTGGCAGTAGCTGCTGCGTACAAAACAAAAACAAAAAGTAATGAAATCCCTTTTATTCCAATGCATTAAATGAATACTCCGGTGTTTTTCAGAACTAATCTCCATCTACCACACAGTCATTTACCACAGATAGAACACTCCCTGTACTCCAGAAAGAAACAGATTAACACATTAACTGCCAATACACTTCAGCATCATGCTCCTGAGTGCTGCAGCGGTCAAACAGTGCTGTATCCATCATCCACAGATCGCTGGACTGACCCCTGATGATGTCTGAGGAGCCCTCTCTGTTTCTGGGCGGGAAGGATGGCCCTCTCTCTTCACTCATCACAGTCACAATGCCACCTAGAGTGAGCTGAGATAGCAGAACTGCTCAGTGTTCTCCTCCGAGTGTGTTGAGCTGTCCAAGCGTTTATACTCGCCGTTGGTGTCTGCATCATTGCATTTACACGGTCACACCACTAGGGCTGAATCACAAATATCTTCCTCCACTACCCTATGTAGTGCACTATGTAGGGAGTAGGGCACTGTTTGGAACAGAGTGTAGTTCACATGCGGAGCCAGGAACGCAACAAATACAAAGCTCCTTTGTTTTTCCCAGAGGCGACTGTGTTTTTCCCTCGTTCCACCTTTTTTTATTCATTTCAAACAAATGTCTGAGGAAATCTGTCATCACGAACGTGCTCCTGTCTCTGTAGTGTGGAGAAGAGGGGTTCTGGACTTCCTCAGTTCAGTTCGATCCACGTTCGTGGTCTGCGTCAGTGCGGAGCGTATTCACATTTCTGGGGAGACAATGTTCGCAACAAAGGGTTTCGTGCTCTTTTCAGAGAACAGGAACCCACAGCAGAACGGTTCTCTGCGGTGAGTGAAGGAACGCGGCAGATCCGTGGTTTAGTGACGGACCCAGAAAAGCTGAAGAGTTCCTTTAACAGAGCATTTGCAAAAAGCCAAAATTTAACAAAGGACCACAGCTGTGTCTAAAAATAGCACACACATCTACACCCACTCATCACACTATCAGCGGAGAGAGAGAGAGAGAGAGAGTAGGGGAGGAGTGAGAGAGGGAGAATGCATGACAATTCAAAAGAAGAATATGAGGAAGACAATATAGACTGAGACAATGGGAAATAAGAGCGAGGGTAATGGTTAAAATACAGCAATTTATTGAGAAAAAGGAGGGAGGGAGGGAGAGAGAGAGAGAGAGAGAGAGAGAGAGAGAGAGAGAGAGAGAGAGAGAGAGAGAGAGAGAGAGAGAGATTAGATTATTGAGCCCTGTTCATCAAATCAAAACACCATTACCCATTACCAGAAGGTCAAATGTCAATCTGTCTGGCAGGAATCACAAGGCGTGTGTGTTTGTGTGTGTGTGTGTGTGTGTGTGCTTGTGTGTGTGTGTCTGTCTGTGTCTGTCTGTTCGATCATTAGCATTCTCTAACTGCAGCCAGGAGAAATCAGCTGCAGAAGCTCTACACTGAAAAGCTTTTAGTTACAACTCTCTCTCTGTTCTCTTCTCTCTCTCTCTCTCTCTCTCTCTCTCTCCTCTCTCATCCTCTCTCTCTCTCTCTCACACACACACACACACACACACACACACAAGGGAGAAAAAAGAAGAGAGTGGGAAGGAGAGAGTTGGGAAGGGAGAGGGACAGAGGTATACTCAAACTAACTGGGGCTAAGTACATCTCGCTGCTAAAGGAGTATGCACATAAAATGCTGTGAAGACAAAGTGTGTGTGTGTGAGTGTGAGAGAGAGAGACAGAGATAGAGAGAGAGAGAAGAGAGAGAGAGAGGAGAGAGAGAGAGAGAGAGAGAGAGAGAGAGAGAGAGAGACAGACAGAGGGAGAGAGAGAGAGAGAGAGGTGAATGTTGGTCTGTGGTGTGTATTATAAATGAATTAAATCACTATTCTCTGTAAGTGTCTAAAGGAGGGGGGTCTTAACCTCTTCCACAGTGTGACCCCACAGCTCTCTTAATAACATGCTATTGTCAGGTCGTATTTAGCACATTTCTAAGAGTAAAATAGGGCCCAGTGCCATTAA
>NC_089819.1:55202515-55222515 GCF_029633855.1 Hoplias malabaricus
TCTCCTCCACCCTCACATCCTCCATCTCCACCAACCCAATCTTCTCACACTCCATCTTCACCCTCACATCCTCCATCTCCACCAATGCGATCTCCATCCCAACTATCACATCTCCTACACACTCCATCCTGTCTCCTCTATCCCATCTCCACATCTCTCCTCCATTCCTTCCACCTTCCATCTCCACCCTCATGTCCTCCACTCTTCATCTCCACCACCCCATAACACTTCTCCCATCTCCGCCACCAGCATCTCCACCCTGTCTCCTCCATCCCCATCTCCAACATCTCTCCTCCATTCCTTCCACCCACCTCTCCTCCATCCCTCCATCTCCATCAACACAAGCTCCATCCCTCCATCTCCACAACACCTCTCCTCCACCCTCATATCCTCCATCTCCTTGACAGAGAAAATGCCTCTCATTTTTGAGCTCAGGTGGTGAATAATGTATGTGTCTGTGGCGGATGGAGACGGAGGGGGGGACTGATTACGGCTGTGATGAGGCAGATGGGACTGTTTTTGTTTGGCATATGCTGTGTGTTCATTACGACTCAGACAGCGGGCGCCTCGCACCGAACATCCGCAATAAAGCGTGCAGCGCGGGAGTCTGCCAACGCAGGACAGACTTACTGACTCTAAATATGCTTTTATGAAATTAAGCTTGTAATTAGTCATTCCAGATTCGACGGCCAAATTTTCTGCTACAGCAAAGCAAATAAACCGGGAATAATTATCTTCAGAAACTACCGCCTTTTTCATTTCACCGAATGGTGTTAACAAGTAAAGTCTACTTTTTAAAGAGACTTAGTACGAAAAAAAAAGTCTTGTTCTGTGCATGTGATTAATGTGTGTATCTGAGCTCACAAACCTCGGAAGTCATTCTGATAATATTTCAAAGTGCAGAGACTTTAGACTGGCCCCGCCCCCTCTTCTGAGTCTGTCCAATCACAGCAACTTGACCCACGGAGAAATAAGAGCATTGAGTGAAAACGGAGAAGAAAGAGAACAGAGTGAAAACGGCTAAAAAACCAGAGCTTCTGCTCCTCGCTCCTCACTGCTGTGCGCTCGGGGTCGGGGTGAACAGCGAGCGGCTCATTATTATTTAAAGGAACAGTTGCCGAACGCTGCTGTGGGGCTTGTGGGCTTTTGACCAAAGACTCCAGATTGCTCCACAGTGTCTCAATACATTTCATGTTTGTTACAGAGATTTTAAATTCTGCCCAAAGTGAGTGACCCTTAAAACAACACCCAGACATTTCTTCAGTGTGTCCTTTTCACATTACAATACGTTCATTACACTGGCTGGGATTTAGCAGTGTTTCTATACTGTTCTATAAGTTTATTTGAAATATGGAGGCCCCCATGTGGAGGACCCACTCTGTGGAGCATACAGTGGTTCATTCAGGAACGGCAAAGCAATCTGATTCCTCCAAAACAAAACATTTCATGGAACTCTTTATTTTAACGAGACTGAACCCTACACAGCGAGAGTGACAGAGTGAGGGATGAAGAGACAGATTGACAGAGAGAGAGAGAGAGAGAGAGAGAGAGAGAGCAGAGAGAGAGAGAGAGAGAGAGAGAGAGAGAGAGAGAGATGAAAAGAACGAATGTGAGAATTCCTCCAGTCTCATTAATTTTATGTTTAATAAAGGTTTATCTGTGCATGGGAGGACAGCACTGACCCAATCAAACACACACATCCACACACACACACACACACACTTCTCCTCCCATATACACATCCATTCATCATCATAAATCACACTGTCGGTACTGCTCTCTCGCCTTTCTTTCTTCTTTCCTGCACTATATTCTCTCTCTCTCTCTCTCTCTCTCTCTCTCTCTCTCTCTCTCTCTCTCTCTCTCTCTCTCTCTCTCTCTCTCTCTCTCTCTCTCTCTCTCTCTCTCTCTCCTCTCTCTCTCTCTCTCTCTCTCTCTCACACACACACACACACACACACACACTCTCTTACTTCTCTGTGCCCCACTCTTCATTTTTTGGTTTCTCTCTTCTTCAGGCTCTAGATCTTCTTAATCTCTCCCTCACTGCTGCACTCATTTCTCACTCATTCTTCTCTCCCTCTCTCTCCCCCCCTGACTATTTCTCCCTTTCTCTCACATTTTTCATTCTCTCTATCCTCCACATACTTGCATTTTTCAACATGTGCAATAATGTAAACCAGCAGCAGCAGTGTGTTAAAGTCCACTGTGGGAACAGAGAGTTTCATATTTCCACTTCAGAACTTTAATATTTCTCACAGTTTCTAATAAAGTTCTCTGCACCGTGTTTGACCTGTTTGGGTCGGGCTCTTTCTCCAGTGACCATTAATCAGCACAGGATCAATACTCATCACTGACCTTCTCCGCGGTCGAAGTGTTTCATCAGCAGCACCTGGAGGAGCCAGTTTACATCTAACACAGGGATAATTTATACGAGTTTAGGAATGAGAGGAGGAGAAGAACGAAGAATTAGAACGAAGATGTAGAAGAAATAAGAAAGAAGAAGAGTGTGCTCACTATTCCCTGGTTACCACAGTGTGAGTGTGTGTGTGTGTGTGTGTGTGCAAATGTAGTCAATATTAGCTGCGTCTAAGCTTCACTGATTGGTTTTATTTATCCGCCCCCAGTCCATTCTTTAACCCCCCTGCTGTCTCCGACTGTAACGCGCTTCACTCCCAGCAGCGCGTCCCGAGCTCTCGGTGGCACCGACACAAAGAGGGCCACACGCAGCCTCCTCCGCCCGGCTCAGAGAGGCAGATTAAAGGGGAGAAAACTGAGGGGAAAGTCCTTGTTTGCTCAGATAAGCCCTGGCTTTGAACAAAAGGCAGCACTCCTCGGAGATAAGAGGTTTGAATCCTACAGGTCACTCCTCTGCGTTATCAATCATTCACGTTTACCGCACGCCTCGGCCGCGTCGGTTCTGAGGCTCCACCGCCATCCGCTGGCGTTCGGAGAGGGGAGATTTGTACTGTAAATGTTTAATGGGATCTCACTGGAGTTAAAAGATTAAACTTGGCTCTGTGTGTGTGTGTGTGTGTGTGATTCTCAAATCTTTCACAGAGCCCATGCACACACAAGCGAACCCACACAGACACACACCAAATACCTACGAGCTAAAACTCACCAAAATCCACGAAGGCCGACTGCCCGACCCACTTCACTTTCTCTGGAGCTCTTCCCGTCTGATTCCTGGTGAAGTTCCCGTCCTGAGGAAGAAGAAAGACATTTGAAAAGATTAAAAATACACGAAAACAAAAAGGACACGGAGAATCCGACGCCCGTGATTTCAGTCTTTGATTTCCAGCGGAGCGTCGGGATGAGTGACGGAGCGGAGGACTTCAAACACGAAGCTCGGTTCACACAAAACACTCGGGAGCTGCTGTCGGAAAATAACGGACAAGTTTGTGGAGCGGGATCAGAGGTGACTCCGCTGCAGTGACGGGAATGACAAAGCTCACTGGAACAATGGGGATGGTAGGAATAATGGGAACAATGGGAGAGGTAGGAATGAGAAGAACAATGAATACGGTAAGAGCGACGGGAACAATGGGAGCGTGAACGCTCTTAGAATGGTTACGGAATATTCAGCTTTGAGAAAGATTGATGGAAAATGATGATTGAGACACAGGGAATAATGGAACGTGGAATAATGGATTGCTGCGTTATTTTGGAGAGTTTGTTTTTCTTTCTCTTTTCCTTGTTTGCGATTTTAGTGAATGCTGATTTGCTGCCTGTTGCTCCACCCACATGCTCCACGTCTCATTGGCTGGCTCTGATGGCGGGAGATTTAAGAAGAACCATGGTCCTGGAGTTGAGGAGCTGCTCTTTTTCTTCCATCGAGGGTCGGTTTTGACCCGTGTCTTTAATCAGCCATAAGACGACCCCCTAAAAACAATTAATTATCAATCAGTTTGTTTCTGACCTCTTGTTGACCTTGTTATTGTTCTTTATCCATGAAAGAATTGGTTTTAATTGTTCATTGTTGAAGACTGTAAACTGGAGATGTACACGCTACAAAACTCTAACTCTACACTGACTGGGCCTTACGTGTCTGGACACGTCTGTCTTTCCTTGTTTTGTGAAACAGACAAAGATAAAAGTCCCTAACTGAAGCTCGATTGGTTGTAGGAGGAGCCAGCTGTAGACTGTTGGTGTAGAGTGTGTTTATGAGTCCAGATTTGGCACTTGTTTTTGTTTTTTCTGATTTAAAATGATACTTGGGTCGAAATTGACCCCCAACAACAGAAAAGCCATCATTTTAATAACAGCATTTTATAATTTAGTAAAAAAAAAAATAAGTAATTTGTTGAAATAGAAGTTCCTGACTACGTCAAAAATCCTTGATGCACTAAACACATTTATGGAGTCTGCATTTAAAACACAAGAGGAAGGTTAAACAGGGTTTGTAGTGGAGACCTGCCATTTTGTTTATGCTTTGGGGCCCTGTTTGTTGGTGAGAGTAGACGGGGAAAATGTTTGTATTTTCTTTTCTTTAAGTTTCATCAGTGGAACTGTTTTTTTTTATTATTATTTTTGAGTAATTGTTTGTTATTTTGGCCTGTGGTCGCCCTGAAGCTTTTAAAGCTGCACGTAGACAACACTGAACTCTAACATCAATAAATTACTGCCTTTCTCTACGTTTTTTTGGTGACTTTATTTAAGAGTCTGGTCTGAGGCTGAGTGGGCAGTCTTCTAAATAAAGCCCCTAGTGGACGTAATGAGACACAGTGTTAACGCTGGGGACGCCAGAGCTGCAGAGATAAACAGAGTGACGTTGTCATTGATCCAGTGTCAAAACTACTTCATTCCTGCATTAAAATGTGGGTTGTGTTACAGAGAGCACTGCTGGAGTGAGTAATGAATCCACATCCACTCTCCATCTCCAGCCTCAGCTGCTATTAATCATTACTTTACTTTATTAATCAATACCCGTACGTTATTTAATTCCACTTTCCTTGTTCCGCGGATCAGAACAAATCAATACCTTCACTGACGAATGTAGCTCACTCCTTCTCTGCCTTCAAATGTAATTTAATTAGAGGTAATACTTGCTCCAACGACACGACAGACTTCATCTCTGCTCCGTCGATGAGATCGGGACGAGGGGGCGGAGTTAAGGACCGTGACGGACAGATGAGGGACGGGAAGGAGGCGGTTGAGAGGAAGTTTTGATGTGGAGGGGGTTTTGATAAGATGAGGAGGTGCTGTGGAGGTGGGTTTGGGTTGATTGACAGGTGGAGTGGGCGGAGTCACCTAGAGGACTTCTTTCGGTCAGAACCGACCACATGTCGAGAAACTGTTGAGCTCCATCCGCCTCTGAACATAGAGCCTCAACACAACCTGCTTCAACTAAAGCAGACTCGGAAAAACACTTCTTCAGTCCTTTAGTACAATCTCTCTCTCTCTCTCTCTCTCTCTCTCTCTCTCTCATATACACACACACACACAAACACACACACGGGTGTTAAGCTGAAGTCTCTCTGCGATAAATGTCTGGCTCAATAAAGCAGAATGGACAGCTGGAGATCCGTATGGATTTAATAACGAGCAGATCAAAGCCCCCCCATCACTCCATCAGAGAGAGAGAGAGAGAGAGAGAGAGAGAGAGAGAGAGAGAGAGAGAGAGAGAGAGATAGATGGATGCACAGTAGAGAGAGAGAGAAAGAGAGAAGAGAGAGAGAGAGAGAGGTGGATGCACAGTAGAGAGAGAGAGAAAGAGAGAAGAGAGAGAGAGAGAGAGGTGGATGCACAGTAGAGAGAGAGATGCCCAGGTTCCTGTCAGAGAGTGTAACCGGTCTACACTGATCTGTTGTGTTATTGAACTCTGCTGTAGTTGAGACGTCCAAGAGTGAGTTTCTCCACCGTCCTGCAGCGCCGCTTCATTTCCTCTGAAAGAAAAAAACATCCCTCCATCTTCTCTCTGTCCATCAGCCCTCACTCTCTCTACAAACACACACCTTCACCACAGCTTCCTCCTCAACAACCGGCTACTGTTAATGACCAGTGACCTCCCCCACCCCCACCTCTCTCTCTCTCTCTCTCTCTCTCTCTCTCTCTGTGTGACTGTGTGTGTGTGTGTAGTCATTTGGTTTCTGTGTTGTGAGTGTACTGTCACAGTGTGATTGAGTGCATTTGCAAGTATTGTAATTGTTGTAAATGTGTGTATTGTGGGTGTTGTGAATGGGTTCACTGAGAGTGTAAGTGTGTGTAGTGTGGGTGTGGTGAGTGTGTGTAGTGTGGGTGTGGTGAGTGTATATAATGTGTGTATTGTGTGTAGTGTGGGTGTAGTGAGTGTGTGTGTAGTGTGTGTATTGTGTGTAGTGTGTGTGTATTGTGTGTAGTGTGTGTGTATTGTGTGTAGTGTGTGTGTATTGTGTGTAGAGTGTGTAGTGTGTATTGTCTGTAGTGTGTGTATTGTGTGTAGTGTGTAGTGTGTGTAGTGCGTGTATTGTCTGTAGTGTGTGTATTGTGTGTAGAGTGTGTAGTGTGTGTATTGTGTGTAGAGTGTGTATTGTGTGTAGTGTGTGTAGAGTGTGGGTGTAGTGAGTGTGTGTGTAGTGTGTGTATTGTGTGTGTATTGTGTGTAGTGTGTGTATTGTGTGTAGTGTGTGTGTATTGTGTGTAGTGTGTAGTGTGTGTATTGTGTGTAGTGCGTGTATTGTCTGTAGTGTGTGTATTGTGTGTAGAGTGTGTATTGTGTGTAGAGTGTGTATTGTGTGTAGTGTGTGTAGAGTGTGTAGAGTGTGTATTGTGTGTAGAGTGTGTATTGTGTGTAGAGTGTAGTGTGTGTATTGTGTGTAGTGCGTGTATTGTCTGTAGTGTGTGTATTGTGTGTAGAGTGTGTAGTGTGTGTAGAGTGTGTAGTGTGTGTAGTGTGTGTAGAGTGTGTATTGTGTGTAGTGTGTGTAGAGTGTGTAGTGTGTGTAGAGTGTGTATTGTGTGTAGAGTGTGTATTGTGTGTAGTGAGTAGTTTGTAGAGTGTGTAGTGTGTGTATTGTGTGTAGTGTGTGTAGTGTGTGTATTGTGTGTAGAGTGTGTAGTGTGTAAAGTGTGTAGAGTGTGTAGTGTGTGTAGTGCGTGTATTGTCTGTAGTGTGTGTATTGTGTGTAGAGTGTGTATTCTGTGTAGAGTGTGTAGTGTGTGTAGAGTGTGTAGAGTGTGTAGTGTGTGTAGTGTGTGTAGAGTGTGTAGTGTGTGTATTGTGTGTAGAGTGTGTAGTGTGTGTAGAGTGTGTAGTGTGTGTAGTGTGTGTAGAGTGTGTAGAGTGTGTATTGTGTGTAGTGTGTGTAGAGTGTGTAGTGTGTGTAGAGTGTGTATTGTGTGTAGAGTGTGTATTGTGTGTAGTGAGTAGTTTGTAGAGTGTGTAGTGTGTGTATTGTGTGTAGTGTGTGTAGTGTGTGTATTGTGTGTAGAGTGTGTAGTGTGTAAAGTGTGTAGAGTGTGTAGTGTGTAGTGTGTGTAGTGCGTGTATTGTCTGTAGTGTGTGTATTGTGTGTAGAGTGTGTATTCTGTGTAGAGTGTGTAGTGTGTGTAGAGTGTGTAGAGTGTGTAGTGTGTGTAGTGTGTGTAGAGTGTGTAGTATGTGTATTGTGTGTAGAGTGTGTATTGTGTGTAGTGTGTGTAGTGTGTGTGGTGTGTAGTGTGTGTAGTGTGTGTGGTGTGTGTATTGTGTGTAGAGTGTGTAGTGTGTGTATTGTGTGTAGAGTGTGTAGTGTGTGTATTGTGTGTAGTGTGTGTATTGTGTGTAGTGTGTGTAGAGTGTGGGTGTAGTGAGTGTGTGTGTAGTGTGTGTATTGTGTGTAGTGTGTATTGTCTGTAGTGTGTGTATTGTGTGTAGTGTGTAGTGTGTGTAGTGC
Source organism: Hoplias malabaricus (assembly GCF_029633855.1). NCBI lineage: Eukaryota > Metazoa > Chordata > Actinopteri > Characiformes > Erythrinidae > Hoplias > Hoplias malabaricus. Next base: position 55,210,372 of record NC_089819.1, read on the forward strand.
GTGTATTGTCTGTAGTGTGTGTATTGTGTGTAGAGTGTGTAGTGTGTGTATTGTGTGTAGAGTGTGTAGTGTGTGTATTGTGTGTAGTGTGTGTATTGTGTGTAGTGTGTGTAGAGTGTGGGTGTAGTGAGTGTGTGTGTAGTGTGTGTATTGTGTGTAGTGTGTGTGTATTGTGTGTAGTGTGTGTGTATTGTGTGTAGTGTGTAGTGTGTGTATTGTGTGTAGTGCGTGTATTGTCTGTAGTGTGTGTATTGTGTGTAGAGTGTGTAGTGTGTGTAGAGTGTGTATTGTGTGTAGAGTGTAGTGTGTGTATTGTGTGTAGTGCGTGTATTGTCTGTAGTGTGTGTATTGTGTGTAGAGTGTGTAGTGTGTGTAGAGTGTGTAGTGTGTGTAGTGTGTGTAGAGTGTGTAGAGTGTGTATTGTGTGTAGTGTGTGTAGAGTGTGTAGTGTGTGTAGAGTGTGTATTGTGTGTAGAGTGTGTATTGTGTGTAGTGAGTAGTTTGTAGAGTGTGTAGTGTGTGTATTGTGTGTAGTGTGTGTAGTGTGTGTATTGTGTGTAGAGTGTGTATTGTGTGTAGTGTGTGTAGAGTGTGTAGTGTGTGTAGAGTGTGTAGAGTGTGTATTGTGTGTAGTGTGTGTAGAGTGTGTAGTGTGTGTAGAGTGTGTATTGTGTGTAGAGTGTGTATTGTGTGTAGTGAGTAGTTTGTAGAGTGTGTAGTGTGTGTATTGTGTGTAGTGTGTGTAGTGTGTGTACTGTGTGTAGAGTGTGTAGTGTGTAAAGTGTGTATTGTGTGTAGAGTGTGTAGTGTGTGTAGTGCGTGTATTGTCTGTAGTGCGTGTATTGTCTGTAGTGTGTGTATTGTGTGTAGAGTGTGTATTCTGTGTAGAGTGTGTAGTGTGTGTAGTGTGTGTAGAGTGTGTAGAGTGTGTAGTGTGTGTAGTGTGTGTAGAGTGTGTAGTGTGTGTATTGTGTGTAGTGTGTGTAGAGTGTGTATTGTGTGTATTGTGTGTAGAGTGTGTAGTGTGTGTAGTGTGTGTGGTGTGTAGTGTGTGTAGTGTGTGTGGTGTGTAGTGTGTGTAGTGTGTGTGGTGTGTAGTGTGTGTAGTGTGTGTATTGTGTGTAGAGTGTGTATTGTGTGTATTGTGTGTAGAGTGTGTAGTGTGTAGTGTGTGTAGTGTGTGTGGTGTGTAGTGTGTGTAGTGTGTGTGGTGTGTAGTGTGTGTATGGACGCAGTGTGTCCGAGTGTAAGAGCGTTCTCTAAACCAGGGCTCTGACCTGTGAGCTCCAAGAGAGCGCCAGCGTTTAACTGCAGCTCTGCTGTTGGTTTCGTAATCACTCAGGAGGTGAGCGTCTTTAACAAGCATCCGCCGTTTAAAAAGTTTACCCTGAGAAATGCATCCATTAATTATCTTTCAGCAGAACAAATCAGCCTCCTGCCAGCCCTCCAGCTTCCAGAACCCCACCCAGAGCGGCTCAGAGAGGAGGAGGAGGAGGAGGAGACTCACTCTTCATCCCTCCCTAATGACCTCCTGCCCTGAGGGAGGGAGGGAGAACATGAGGCAGAGCCTCTGCAAGAATTTACATTCCAGACATCTTATTCTTTGAGGGGTTTTATAGCACAGTCATTCAGGTTCTATATAGGGGACATTCCCCCTCGTCTCCACAGTGGAACACAGCTCTGTTTCTTAATGAAACGTCTGTGACCCGCTTTGGTCCAAACCCCACGAGCCCCACAGCAGTGTTCTCCCCCTGTGTAAACAGCCCCTGTTCAGAACGCCCGCTTTCAGCACCTGTTCCTTTAAATGATAATGAGCCGCTCGCTGTTCACCCCGACCCCGAGCGCACAGCAGTGAGGAGCGAGGAGCAGAAGCTCTGGTTTTTAGCTCAGTTCTCGTTTTCTCAGTTTTTACTCGTTGTGTCTGTTTTGTATTTAACCTCGTCTTTGCGCTCTCAAACAAACACGGGTTTGCTTTTGTAATAAATAATGCTCAAAACACTCAGAATTATTTTTTGACAGAAAAAGAGACTGCATTGTGTTTTCCTCGTATCAACATTCGGCTCTAATCCAACGCATTTGGAGACAACCGGCAAATTACAGAGCGTATCACCCACCAACCATTTCACTGCTCACAGAAACTCAGAGCTCAGGGTTTTCCTGTTTATTCAGCTATTTGTTTTGCATATTTATTGCGCTCGTGTTTTCTTGTGTATATTTGTGTTTGTTTTCACAAGCGGCCGCCCTGGCGCCTCCTCTCCCCGCGTTCTCAGGCTTGATCACATCCACGGCAATTTCCACAGCCACTTTCTACAACTGCAGACAATGTGTGGAAGTTTAGATGAATCTAGTTCTGTCCACTTCACAGAAAACGAGATCAAATAAACACTCCATAAAAACAAAGCCTGGAGTCTCACCCTAAATAATCATACCGTCTCAAGTGTTGACAAATCACTTCACAGAGAGTGGAGCATGGCTATGTGGGAGATATAAACGTTACACAGCACTGCAAAGCACTTTTATATGAAGGAACAGACTCTATGTCGCCCTCTACGCTTCCAAGAGTGTATTATAGTCTGTCAGAACCAATCGCCTGAATACTGCAGACAAAAATAAACATTCTCCTTGGCTCTACTTGCTTTAAACATCTGTAAATGTCTTAAAACATTGGATTCTAGGCTCCTGAATGGTGCGGCTGTGATGTTACTGGCCTCATGGTTGAGATAACAGTGAACAGGGTAGATTTGGAGAAGACTGAATGAAAATTTGGCAGAAAAAAACTGGTAGGTTTAGCTTTAATTTTAAAAGAATCATTCCTCAGCGGCTTCATTTTAAGTCTTCCCATTGTTCCCCTTGTAAACATGGTTAACAAAAGGCGATAAACATGTATCTCTTCCTCATTTGAGTCCCAATATATAATGGCATACCTCAAGGCTCTGTACAGTGGCCCCTTCTGTTCTCACAGTGCTGTAATGAATGCTGCTTCAGCAACACATCGGTCAGCTGCTTGGGTTTTTGGATGATGAAACAATTATCAGGAACAACTGTCGAATAAACCTGAGAAAAGCTGGAGGGCTTATTATTATAACACTGTACACATGTGTATATGCATATGCCATACATTTCGAATGAACTGAAACGAGCTAATATAGAGCCAATTACCGTTAAATGCTCTGCCACAGAGCTTACACTCTAGACAAGTCGTCCTTATAATTAATCATAATTATTAAACATGTTCCAGTCTTGAACAGGCCCCCTACCAGGCAGAAGCTTCATAAGCGGTGATGTGCCTCAGGGCTCAATACAGAGTCCACTTTAGTTCTGAGTGTACAGTAATGACGGCTTTTCCAACAACCCAACGGTCACTGTGATTATTCCAGACCTAATTATTCCTTATTCACCATAACATTGATTTTAAGACAACAGATGATAAATGAAAATATTTTCATATATATATATGAACTAAATTCCAAACATATAGAAATAAATCCATTTAAACCTAGCAAGATACTAGGAGAAATAGATACTCGTATTATTAAATGTAATTACCAGGCTCTTTGAAAAAGCCTACCTAAATATAGGTGTGCCTCAGGGCTCTATGCGAAGCCCACTTTTGTTCTCAGTGTACAGTAATGGCTGCTGTTTCCACCACCCATCGATCAAGTGTGGGAAGTTTGCAGACGACAGCCAAGGTGGCCTCATTTTCCACAGTAATGAAACCCTCTATAGGTGTCGTGTCACTAAGCGCACACAACAAATCGCACTCAAAACGCTGGAAATGAAAATGGACTTCTGTAAACAGCCACCTGCCTGGCCGCCTGTCCCTGGAAATAAATAGCACAGCTGTGAATAGAGGGAAGTCACTCAAGTTCCAGGGGACCACTGATAATATTTCCACTTTTATCAGGACGATTCAGTAGAGGCTGTGCTTATCCATGTCTCTGAGACTATCCTGACCCACTTCCACTCTGCTATTATTGGATGTCCTCACTATCTTCATCACTGTCTGATTCCCTTCTGTTCCCACAATTCACAAAGCCAGGCTGCATTTGTTCTGTTTATTCAATTATATGCTTCTTCCTCCTTATTTTCTTTTTTTCTACTTGTTTTTTTTTTTTGATCAGCGCTCCATCCACATGTGTTACACTGTAACCTGAAAGAGGACAGCCCTTCAACACAGTCAGGGACATGCTATGCTTATTCTGTATTTGTTGTATTTGTCTTTGTGTCCTGTATCAGTGTTAAAAACTCTTAAATTCTGTTGTAAACCGCTAACACGATAAAGAACAACATGGTCGACCACTGCCACCACTGATCGAGCCCCCAGGACTCAGAGGACCTCAGAAACTCAAGAGGAACGTCTCTGGCAAAGGCAAACTTCTACCCTGCACACTGAGTGCAGAAACCGTTATTTTATGACCTACACTGTACACTACATAGGGTACAATCCTGGAAGATATTTGAGATTCAGGCCTAGTGTTTTGGCGTTGCAGCCTGTGGAGTAAACTTTTCTTTGCTTAAACATAGAGGCTTAAAATGACCTTAAGTGGCCAGTAATGGAGAATAAAAAGTGGTCAAAAAGTGGATAAACAGAGTAAGGGTTCCCAATGATTGAAGAGTATTTGGAAGTTCAATGTAGGGGTTTAATATGAAGTGGCCCGTAACTGGACAGACAAAGTGATCCAGTGATTGGAAGTATAAGTTAAGGGTTTCCAATAAAGTGGCCACTTCACTGAAGTGAAGATGCAGAGTCAGTGTTTCTAATAAAGCGTCCAGTGCGTGGGAGAGGGTGGGTGTTTCTACTGAAGCGCCCAGTGTGTGGAAGTACAAGCCGTGAAGCGAAACCCTGAGAGCTGCTCTAGCCGAGCGTGGTGATTGCTTGATTGGGTCTGGCTGCTCGCTGTAAACATGTACTCTGGGTTTGATTGAGGAGGTCTGGAGAGACTGAGACTGAGCGAGTGTAGAACTAAAGCCTGCTGATTGAGCCTTTGAGTCGGAATATCTTTCCTTCAGAGTCAACACACACCATTTACACTGGAATATGGCCTGATTGAGTGTGTGAATGTGTGTGAGTGACGTGTGCTGGTGTGTGTGGGACTGTCAATGCCAGCCATTTAAGCTAGATCTGGTGTGATTGTGGTTTGTGTACGTGACTGACGTGAACGATGTCTAATCTCTAGTCGAACACCAGCCGTCGTTACCTGCCCTTGGCTTTTCTTGCTGTGCGTCGCTCTTTTTTGAGTCTGATGCTACATGAGCTGACAGTGCCGCCGGGAGATAAATGCACCTGGTGAATGGTGGTTAGCTAAATGGTTAATATCCTGTTTGTTTAGTCAGAGCGGCTCCATCTAGCTGCTGAGCGATGTGATGCGACGAAGTGGACAATTACAGTAATGGCTTTGCATACAGTGTACAGTCTACACTGCTGCTAAGCCTTTCAATTTAGACAATCGAAAAAAATTCAGGCCTCAGTGTGTGTGTGTGTGTGTGTGAAATCTCCAGGGAAGAAGGAGAAAGTAATTAAAAACAGGAGTGCATTAGAGGGATCTAAGGCCAGTGGCCTGTGACCAGCGTCCTGTTAAAGCTAGAACCCCACAGTAAGATGAGCCAGGAGTATTGTGGTCAGGAACAGACAAGACAAATGAGCTCTTTAATTAGGGGACACAGATTCAGATGATAAATATTCTGGAGCTGATGCTGCTGTGCTCTTGATTCCTTAAAGGTTTTATGGTTATATATATATTTTAATAAAACTCTGAGGACGGTCCTCTCCATGTGCTGCTCTGCATCGGTTTGCGCTGGAAAATGATCTAATGCGTTTATGAAGCTTCAGTGTCTGTAAACGTGCAAAAAAAACCAAAAACAAAGTGTCTCGGTCTGGTATGCTAGGCTTTCTCTCACTCACTGGCATCTGACACTGTTTAAACAATGAAGAGAACTTTGAAATGTTGAAAATCATAAGAGATGAGGATGTTGCTCTATTCCTGCTCCATAGGGGGGTAACACTGACTTATTGTTGCTGTTACAGTTACATTACTTAAGGTGGAACTGACTCTAAATTCAGGAGGGCGCTAACTGCATGAAAGTAAACGCAAATGGAAAGTGCTACAAAACTAAACAGCTCGAGTTACACATGAGTTTCTGTGGGAATTCAAACAGTGAATAACCACTTAATTTTTCACCTCAAACACACCATTCCACCTTAAAAGACATGGAGAACTGAACGTAAACACACCAGAGAGGACTGCGCTTGCCCACAGCTGTAAACATTGCCTTTAAATATAATCTTAAAGACGTAATTTGGCTGTTTCTACACTCACTGTCAATTCTCTCACACAGGAGCACTTTGTAGTTCTACAGTTACAGACTGTAGTTTATCTGTTGCTCTGCATACTTTGTTACCCCCCTGTTCTCCAGCGCTCAGGACCCCCACAGAGCAGGTGTGATGTGGTGGTGGATCATTCTCAGCGCTGCAGTGACTCTGACGTGGTGGTGGTGAGTTGTGCTGGTGTAGAGTGGATCAGATTTTCAGACATTTTTGAGAGGCTGTGTTTCTGTTTTATTGATCTTCGCCGATATTTCCGTACTGGACACTGCAGTGTTTACTCTCTGTGATCGTTGGGCAGGTTTTCTTGGACTTGGCATCGTCCAAAAGAGTGAAACTTCTGACCTTTCCACACAGACTCCACTGACCTTTCTCAGACTGCTGAGGCATCACTGCCCCCACGCCTCACTCGCTCTCCTTCCTCCTGAACCATTTATCTTCTCCCTCGCCCTTTTCCTCTCCCTCTTTTTTCTCTCCCTCTCTTTCCAACTTCTGGGTCATTTATCTTTTTTTTAATGCATACACTCTCTCTCTCTCTCTCTGAGTCTGTTCAGTGAATTTCTTTTCCTTGCTCTCCACATTTCGCTGAACTCATCGCCTTGTTTATCCGTTTGTCACCGTTTCTCTTTTCTGCAGTCTGCAGTCACCCCATCACTCATCTGCTTCAGCACCTCCTCTTTACTTTGACGCATGCATCAGTGACCTCACAGAAAACTTCCAGAAGTCTATCTATATCTATCAGTCTATAAATAACAGTCTACATTACATCTATAAATACCAGTCTGCATCTCCATCTATAGAAACCAGTCTACATCTCCATCTGTAAATACCATTCTACATTATCATTTATAAAAAAACAGTCTACATTATCTATAAATACCAGTCTACATCTCCATCTATAAATACCCGTCTACATCTCCATCTATAAATACCAGTCTACATCTCCAGTCTACACAGCCATCTAAAGATACCAGTCAACATCTCCATCTATAAATACCAGTCTACATCTCAATCAATAAATACCAGTCTACATCTCCTGTCAACACCTCCATCTATAAATACCAGTCTACATCTCTATATATAAATACCAGTCTACATCTCCATCTATAAAAAAAGTCTACATCTCCATCTATAAAAAACAGTCTACATCTCCATCTATAAATACCAGTCTGCATCTCCATCTATAAATACCAGTCTGCATCTCCATCTATAGAAACCAGTCTACATCTCCATCTGTAAATACCAGTCTACATTAAAATCTATAAAAAACAGTCTACATTATCTATAAATACCAGTCTACATCTCCATCTATAAATACCAGTCTACATATCCATCTATAAATACCAGTCTACATCTCCAGTCTACACAGCCATCTATAGATACCAGTCAACATCTCCATATATAAATACCAGTCTACATCTCAATCAATAAATACCAGTCTACATCTCAAGTCTACACCTCCATCTATAAATACCAGTCAACATCTCTATATATAAATACCAGTCTACATCTCTATATATAAATACCAGTCTACATCTCTATATATAAATACCAGTCTACATCTCCATCTATAAAAACAGTCTACATCTACATCTATAAAAAACAGTCTACATCTCCATCTATAAAAAACAGTCTATATCTCCATCTTTAAACACCAGTCTACATTTCCATCTATACATACCAGTCTATAGTTATCACTCTACATCAATCTGTTTATTATTATCTGTCCATAGCTATCTATTATCATTAATTTATAGTTATCAGTCTATTATTATTACTCTATAGTTATCAGTCTATAACGACCTCTTTATTTCCGTGAGTCTATAGCTCTGTCCCAAAACCTACAGCAACATAGACAGGAGTTGTACTTGCGTTGCACCATTGCCTTCGCGGCTGAGGAATGATTCGAAGCTGCCTTAAAGTTCAGCCAGATTAAGGTATCTCAGCAGGCAGTGTATTTAAGACGGCCTACGTGTTGGGAGTGCGCACACTGTGATGTAAAATGTTCTCTATGTAGACAGCCCACTAGGTTTTAATATCTGTCCACAGTTGTCTGTTTCTAACTGTCAGTGTGTATCAGTCCATAACGACCAGTCTACAGCTATCAGTCTTTACGTTTATACATATCAGTCTATAGCGGTCAGTGTCTAGCTATTGATATTAATAACAGTTTATTACTACTAATATAAAGCTATCAGTTTATACCCGTCTCTGTAAAGCTACCCATCTATTTCTATCAGTCTGTGTAGGTCAGTCAGCACAGTTACCAGTCTGCCTCTCTATCTTTCTATAGCTATCCATCTATCATTCTATAACTATCCTTATATGGGTAGGCAAACACACACACACACACACACACACACACACACACACACACACACACACACACACACACACACACACACACACACACACACACACACCGAAGCTCATGATCCCTTTACCGTGAACAAAATACAATTCTAGACGCACAGTAAAGGAACCCCTTTACTCCTTCACTGACCGACTGCGGATTCATAAATAAATAAAATGGACTCGTCCAGCTTTCTGACAGCAGATACCTTTATAATATGGTAACAGATGAAAGATGAAGGGATAAAAGAAATGTAAGAGGAGGTGTAGCCCACCATATTGATCCAGGTCTCGAATCCAAACCCAGAACCCAGCTCCGTGCTTAGGAACAAATCTGAGAGAGAGAGAGAGAGAGAGAGAGAGAGAGAGAGATTATTTAATTAATCATTACATTACTATAGTAGTAATAACTGTCACAGCCCCACGACTAATGGATCTGTGGAAGAGAGAGTCAAGGGCCATTTCTCTGTGTGTGTGTGTGTGTGTGTGTGTGTGTGTGTGTGTGTGTGTGTGTGTGTGTGTGTTAGTGTTTCACACAATGGCACAGCCCCATGAGGTCAGCAGAGTCAGAACCACTGAGAATAAACACACGGATCAAGAGACTCAAGAAAGAAATTTCACTGTAGAAAGAGAATTTGGCTCTTATTTCCTTCAGTGAGCCACCAATCATCCATCATTCAGTCATTCATTCATTCAAATACATACATGCACATAAATGTGCGCACACACACACACACACACACACACACACATACACACACACACATATGTGTGTGTGTGTGTGTGTGTGTGTGTGTGTGTGTGTGTGTGCGCACATTTATGTGCATGTATGTATTGTGTGTGTGTGATTATATATATATATATATATATAATCTTATGGCACTACATAATTTCATCAGCATCACATTTGGTCTTGATAATATTAATAATTTATATCATTCATTCATTGTCTGTAACTCTTTTCCAGTTCAGGGCATGGGTGGGTCCGGATCCTACCAGGAATCATTGGGCACAAGGTGGGAACACATCCTGGAGGGGGCACCAATTCTTCACAGGGCGACACACACTCACACATTCACTCACACTCATGGACATTGTTGAGTCTCCAATCCACCTACCAACGTGTGTTTTTGGAGCGTGGGAGGAAACCGGAGCACCCGGAGGAAACCCACGCAGACACAGGGAGAACACACCACACTCCTCACAGACAGTCACCCGGAGGAAACCCACACAGACACAGGGAGAACACACCACACTCCTCACAGACAGTCACCCGGAGGAAACCCACGCAGACACAGGGAGAACACACCACACTCCTCACAGACAGTCACCCGGAGGAAACCCACACAGACACAGAGAGAACACACCACACTCCTCACAGACAGTCACCCGAAGGAAACCCACACAGACACAGGGAGAACACACCACACTCCTCACAGACAGTCACCCGGAGGAAACCCACGCAGACACAGGGAGAACACACCACACTCCTCACAGACAGTCACCCGGAGGAAACCCACGCAGACACAGAGAGAACACACCACACTCCTCACAGACAGTCACCCGGAGGAAACCCACGCAGACACAGGGAGAACACACCACACTCCTCACAGACAGTCACCCGGAGGAAACCCACGCAGACACAGGGAGAACACACCACACTCTTCACAGACAGTCACCCGGAGGAAACCCACGCAGACACAGAGAGAACACACCACACTCCTCACAGACAGTCACCCGGAGGAAACCCACGCAGACACAGGGAGAACACACCACACTCCTCACAGACAGTCACCCGGAGGAAACCCACGCAGACACAGGGAGAACACACCACACTCCTCACAGACAGTCACCTGGAGGAAACCCACGCAGACACAGAGAGAACACACCACACTCCTCACAGACAGTCACCCGGAGGAAACCCACGCAGACACAGGGAGAACACACCACACTCCTCACAGACAGTCACCCGGAGGAAACCCACGCAGACACAGGGAGAACACACCACACTCCTCACAGACAGTCACCCGGAGGAAACCCACGCAGACACAGAGAGAACACACCACACTCCTCACAGACAGTCACCCGGAGGAAACCCACACAGACACAGGGAAAACACACCACACTCCTCACAGACATTCACCCAGAGGAAACCCACGCAGACACAGGGAGAACACACCACACTCCTCACAGACAGTCACCAGGAGGAAACCCACGCAGACACAGAGAGAACACACCACACTCCTCACAGACAGTCACCCGGTAGCGAGACTCGAACCCACAACCTCCAGATCCCTGGAGATATGACAGAGACACCACCTGCTGTGCCCCTGTGCCGCCCTGATTTATATCAAACAATAATTACTATTTATAACTTGTCATTAATAATAAACATCCTGAGGTTCTAGTTTGATATTCCTCTAATTCTCTATATTTTTTTTTGACAGAACATTAATATTCATTGCCAACATTCAGGAAGGAAAACAATCGATGTTGCAGCATCATTCAAGGCCAGACAGAACATACACACCCCACACGAAGAGCGCTGGCGTGGGGCCACGCGGACCCCCACGAACACGCCATAAACGATGAATAATTCAGGGGAAGGTGAAGTGCAGGGGTGTACAGAGCGGTGGAGCTGTACATTCATCCTCAGACTGAAAGGAGAAGCACTGGAGGTTCAATACGTCAATGTTCTCTCATCATAACCGCGCACAGAGTGGTATTGACAGATCTTTCAGGAGCTCCGAGTCTCACCCGCGTCCACATCGTGATTATCCTGATGGCAGTGGACTGCGGCACTGGGTTATTATCCTGATGAGGGCAGCTGAGCACAGTCTTTTCCCCACGCAGTCGATACTCGGGCTTTGGTGAGACTCTGCTTTATTGTGGAGCTGGATATCGGTCATTACCGAGGTCCAGTTCGGCTTAAACAGAGCGGGCGAGAAGGCTGTTTACGCGAACGTTTAACCATTGTTGTCGTTCTCTTAAAAGCAAATGGGATTCAAAGAGGCCAGTGAGTCTTTCAGAGTCGTGAAAACACAAAAGAAAACAAGGGAGGGTTTGTTTTTCTTCAGACACAGCACCTCATCATTTCTACACAACAGTAAGAGTCAACTCCAGGGGTCTTTTACCCTTTGGGGTGACAATCGTTTCACAGTCCGCAACTATTAAAGCCCACCAACCCACACACTGTGAAACAAGACCAGTCCGTCAGTCGTCTGTGATTAAACTCTGAAAACAACCGCTTCTGACGTTGTGTTCATTCGCTCTCTCTACCCCCTCCCTCTCTCCCTCTCTCATTCTAATTTTTCTCTTCTCACTCATCCCTCATTCTCTTCTCCTCTCATTCCTTGCTGTCTCTCTGCCTCTTACTCTGTTCTTTTTCCAACTATTTCTCTCAACTATTCTTTTCCTCTTCATTTTCCTCTCTCACAAACATTCTCTTTGCTTCTCTGCTCTCCTTCATA
>NC_089819.1:55227515-55233429 GCF_029633855.1 Hoplias malabaricus
GTCAACACTGCTTTATAAAAGAAGACACTACACAGGCTCCGCCCACATAGCGACTGTTGCTAGGTAGGACAAGCTTTATAACCGTGTAATGCAGGTGGCATAAGATGCGGAGCTCAGTGCCTGATGAAGTGCGAGGCAGGGACCAGGCGCTGCGTTCACGGCACGCAACGGGACGGACTTCACAGGAGCTGCACCTCAAAGCCTTCGCGTTTCTCGCCCGCTGCGCCGCAGGAGGCTGATCCGATGTGAAGGAGTCTTCGGGTTCAGCCCAGAAACGCAGCCTACGTTCTGAGCGATTTGAAAGACGCTACAGACGTATCCTTCATGGCCCTCGGTTACCCACAATTCTCTGCGCACGTACGGAACCGAGGAGAAAACAAACAGGACACGGGGAAGAACCGGACCTTCAGAACTTTCAGGAGCAGGGTTCATTTACTTTGTAAACAGTAATTTAATTGATTATTAATTTAATTGATTATTTCAAATAGGTTTCTATGTCATATTTAATTAATACGTTTATTGGTTATTAATTATAGATGTCTATAGAGGAGTCTTCACACGACGGTCCTCCCTCAGCTGCAGCCTAGGCTTCGGAACACAGCTAATGACTCAGTGTTTAAATGATAAATAAAATAATAATAAAATGATATTAAAACACTAATGGAACAGGTCCGGTTCTTATTTGTCGGCTTTCTGACGTTACACTGTAGCATTTAAAGTGGAATGAAAAATCAATAAAAGAATATTGTATTTACAGCATTAACAACAGGACCCTCTCATTTATTCATTTATTTATTTATTTAAAAGTGCCCCATGGGCCTTATTTAGGAAGAAAATAAAAGGTATTCAGCTCCACACCTGTGTGTGTTTTACGCAGATCACTGGGGTCCTGCCACTCACACAAACTTCAGTCCGACTACAAACCACTCACAATTAAAATGAAACCTACACACACACACACACACACACAGAGAGAGAGACAGAGAGAGAGAGAGAGAGAAGGGAGAGAGAAGGGAGAGAGACAGAGAGACACAGAGAGAGAGAGAGAGAGACACAGAGAGAGAGGGAGAAACAGAGAGAGAGAGAGAGAGAGAGAGAGATCAAATGTGGAACACTGCACCATCAGGAGTAAAAAAAACTTAGAGGCTGAATTCCCCCAAAAGTGTGTGTGTGTGTAAACATTAAAGTCTGAATCTAAAATATCTTCTTTTTTTAAATAGCATCTCTCTCTCTCTCTCTCTCTCTCTCTCTCTCTCTCTCTCTCTCTCTCTCTCTCTCTCTCTCTCTCTCTCTCTCTCTCTCTCTCTCTCTCTCTCTCTCACACACACCAAGTTTCCAAGACTCTGGAACGGAACCAGTTCATGAACCAGAGTTCTCTTGGTGGTAAAGGGCTCTGAGAGTGTAGAACGTCCTCAGCTCTCAGCGCGGTTCAGACCAGCACACGTTTATTAGCACAACACATTAGTGAAGCTAGTGTCCTCCTCCAAGTGTGTGGAGCTGTACAGTTGAACGGTGGACACAGTTTCAAAAAACATATATATGTTTGGCTTCACAAGTCCCTGAGGAGGTCTCACACTCTCAGGCAGGGGGCGCTGTGTGTGGTAAAGGGGCCTCCTAATGGCCACAACAAAATATAAATAAAAGAAAAGAAAAACACTAAAAATAAGACATGCTTCGAGAAGGTGGTGCTACACTGTCACAGCATTTTAAACGAAGTTATAAACTGAAAGATACATAAAGCATAAATATAAATAAAAAAGGTGGATATCACTTCTTTAAATGAATGAATAACACACTGCACACACACCATCAGCAGAGAATCACCCCCCCCCCACACACACTCCCAGAGAAAAACCCACAGAGCCAGCGCTGCAGTTTCATTAGAGCTTCTCCATTAGAGCTAATGAGAGTGTGTGAAATGGCAGAAACACACACACACACACACACACACGGACATGCCTACTTTACCCTCGCTCTACTGCTCTGAGTAAAAAATGTCCTGAGGCACGATGAGTAACAGCAGCAACGCTGAGAGAGAGAGAGAGAGAGAGAGAGAGAGAGAGAGAGAGAGAGAGAGAGAGAGAGAGACAGAGAGAGAGACAGAGACAGAGAGAGAGAGAGAGACAGAGAGAGAGAGAGAGAGACAGATATAGAGAGACAGAGAGAGAGAGAGAGAGAGAGAGAGAGAGAGAGAGAGAGAGAGAGTTGAACCTGGAGTCATGTTCATATAAGGACTTCCGGGTCTGAGCCTGTTTTTTACTTTAAGAAAACTGAATGCCATTTTAGTTAAAAAAAAAAAAAAAAAAGCAGAAAACCCACGCAGACACAGGGAGAACACACCACACTCCTCACAGACAGTCACCCGGAGGAAACCCACGCAGACACAGAGAGAACACACCACACTCCTCACAGACAGTCACCCGGAGGAAACCCACGCAGACACAGAGAGAACACACCACACTCCTCACAGACAGTCACCCGAAGAGAGAGGAGCCCACCCTGGACCCCGAGCCCCTGCAGATGTAATGTTAGATGTATTTCAGTTGTTAAACGGCCTCGTAATTCAGAGGACACACTGATACTCAGGGGCTGGGAGAGGGGGCTGCTGTTGTTTACCACAGGGATTAACTGGGATTAATGATTTTAATAATTTATTCATAAAAATAACAGTCCCAATAATTCTAACAACACAGGTCCTCCACTTCCAGCTTCTCTTTCTCCCCCTGCAGGCGTCTCTCGGCATCTCTCCGTCCCCCCTCAGGAAGAGTGAGATTTCCCTCCGTTGTTTGTTATTTCTCTCACGTTTCTGCTCATTTCTCAGCCCCAGCCTCTTTATCTCCAATGTGCTCCTCTCAGATTGTTCCATTACTAGTCGGGGGCGCCAGAGCTACGGCTGGGAGATAACACACGGCCGCTGTTAAAAGGCTCAGCGGAGAGCGGGCGTGTTTTTTAACGGACTCGCCGCGGGGTCATCGTGCGGCGCTCTGACGTCCGTCCGCCTGCTGCTGCTACACACGCGATAAACCCCCAGATTACAGCCCAGAGGACACAGGCCTTTAATTAGACTCTCGCCTCAAAAACACACTCCTGCGCTCTCTGCGTCTGCTGAGGAACCCTCTCTGGCGCACAGGGGGGACACAGCTCACACTGGAGACCGCTGCGTGGTCTTTGTCCATTCTGTTTCATTGCTGCACTCTGCAGACCCCAGAGACACCCTCTGTGTAGTATTAAGAGTCCAGTTTAAACAGCGTTTACACACGAGCTGCAGAAACGTCGCAGTCTACGACATTCCTTCCTTCCAAGACTTAACTCTCACCCAGTCACTCACACACTCACCCTGTCACTCACACACTCACCCTGTCACTCACACACTCTGACACACTCACATATGCGAACAACGTCACACACTCACCCCGTCACTCTCACACTCACCCTGTCACATGTGAACCAGTGGCGGATGCTGGTCTTTCAAGGAGGGGAAACTCAATTTCGGCCTACGTCATAAAATGTGCGGGTTTATTTATACGTAAATTCTACCCTCTGTTCCTTTTTAAGAAAATGATCTGTGACCCTGTCGTACCAACAAGGCGTCTTTTCCAGGGACTTGACTAGTGTCCTCTCAATGGCCAGCAGAGCTAGGCTGCTTAAACGGCCTTGGCCCATGTGAAGTGTGTCCGCCTGTGCTCCCACGGATCTTTACACCAAAGGATCGCTGATTCGCTCATTTCGCTGTCAATCAAAAAGGGATTCGGCCTCAGACAGATCATCCAATCATCATGCAGAAGCTGAGCGTCCGGGCCAGCCGAGGCCTGCCCACTGCCCCATAGACCCCCAGAGACGCTGAGCGTCCGATGGGCGGGACAAAGTCCAGCATTTATCCAATGACTCGTCTCGTTTCGCTGCACTTTGCTGCTTCGCTATTGAACTCTGTGGACGCTGTTTAAAGCACTGTGAAGCTGTGGGAATGATTGAGAGGAAAGCCGCGTCTTTACCAGTGATAAGAAGCTGATTCTGAACAAAAGTTAATCGCGCTGTAGTGCATATTTATTCAATGACGTACACACAACAGTATATATTTGATCACTTATTTTTTTACATTTTAGGGGAAGCTGAGCTTCACTTGCAGCCTCGAATGTGAACATTGTCACACACTCACCCTGTCACTCACACCATCACCATCCTCTCTCTCTCTCTCTCTCTCACACCCGTGGACAATGTCACACAGTCACTCCACCTTCCACCATGTGATTGAACTGTGGGAGGAAAGCGAAGCACCCGGAGGAAACCCACACAGACACAGGGAGAACACCCCTCTCTCTCCCACCCCGGCCCCTGAGCCCCTGCCGCAGTGAGAGTACTCACACCTCTGGACCACCCCAGCGATGTGCTGCGGTCGGGGGGAGGAGGAGGGAGAGTAAATGAGATTTCTGGGCGGACGCCGGCTTTAAGGCGGACTGTGCTGAGGCCTGATTTAGCAGAGGGTGTTTATGGGTAATTACGGCTGTCGTGAATCTCTCCGGCGGCCAGAGGGAACGAGCTGAAGGTGGGCATCCTGTTCAGAGTGAATTATTCTCTTCCTCTCTCTCTCTCTCTCTCTCTCTCTCTCTCTCTGTCTCACACACACACACACACACACACACACACACACACAAACAAACAACTCTGCAGCACAACAACCTGATTGCTGGGCTTGTGAGAAGCATATGTTGCGGTTGGCATGGCAACTGCCTCCCAACATCTAGGAGGGAAGGCGCTCTGGGACCAGCCTCACCTCGCAGACGGATGCCAGTTACGAGCCTTAAAGGAATAGTTTAAAGGAAAGAAAATGGAATACTAAATGTACCCAGTTTCCTCTTACACCCAACGCAGTGCATCAGTTTAACGTCCCGAGCTTCTTTAGTCTCTCACTGGAGCTCTGAGACTGAGGTAAACAACAGGAACCGGAGGCTCGTGCTCCATCGATTAACCACATGCCTAAAGGAACACTACGTAATAGTTTTTACTTTCAATTTACAGCTTCAAAATAATTCAGACGCTTCACTCAGAACTACAGGGAGAATAGGGCCACTGTTGTTGCAACTCCAGGCTCAGCACTGCAGAAACTGCACTATGTAACTTGTGGAGGATGGTAGGGAACCCCTCCCTTACTCTCCTCGTTGAAATTGAGCCCTGTAAGTCACGACACATCCCCGGAGTTTGAGTCGGTGACTGCTCCCTCTAACATCACACTGATTTGGAGCTAGGAGCCATTTGGTGCTTTTCCACCGCATGGATCCAGCTCGGCTCGACTCGACTCGACGTGGCTCGGCAGGGCTACCCCCGCGAAATGGAGCCGGTGACGTCGCAAAACCCTGTCTCTAACAGGAATCGCTGGCTTTATAAACAACAACAACGCGGCAGTAAATTTAGGCGCCGTTTACTCATCGTGTATCGCGTGTATTGTTTGTTTTTTGGACTCAACACGGCTCCGCCCCCAGCTCTCACAGATCACTCTGACTTGCTGAACGTTCAGCTTTCACTGGAAATATTCATCGGCCGGTGGCAAGGAGCCTTTAAACCTCTTTAAATGCCTCGAGGTAAAGTTACGAGCTGCTGTTGTGAGTCCGATCAAAATAAATGTGAAAGCTGCTGCATTTCCTGGTGATTGACATGGCTCTGGCCAATCAGAGCTCTGCAGGGTTTACACCTCACCATTAAGTACCTACTCAGCACGGCTGGAACCCGGAGCGAGCTGAGACTAAAACCCTACCCGGTTCCAGGGACCAGTTGAAAGCGCCTACTGATTCTGATCGATATATTGTCCCAAAAATAATCGCGATAAACGATCATCTAATGCCACTGATACTATCACAAAACACACCCAACAACCAACACCTCCTTACAACTCCACTCACCGCCCACGTTATCAGCTCCA
>NC_089819.1:55233629-55273629 GCF_029633855.1 Hoplias malabaricus
TTAGGGGGGCTGCCGGGGCCGCGTTGGCCGTGGTGGAGCCCTCTTCGGTGGGGTCCGCTGTTGTGGTGGAGCACTCATCAGCGGGGCCTGCTGTTGGGGGGGCTGCCGGGGCCCCGTTGGCCGTGGTGGAGACCTCTTCCGTAGGGTCCGACGTTGCTGGGGTGGCTGCTGGGGCCGCGCTGGCGGTGGTGGAGCCCTCTTCAGTGGGGCCCTCTGTGGGGTGGCTGCCGGGGCCGTGGTGGAGCCATCTTTGGCGGAGCCCTCTGTGGGGGTGGCTGCCGGGGTCGGGTCGGCCGTGGTGGGGCCCTCTTCGGCGGGGCCTGCTGTTGGGGTGGAAGCTGGGGCCGCGTCGGCCGTGGTGGAGCCCTCTTCGGCGGGGCCTGCTGATGGGGTGTCTCCCGGGGCCGCGGTGGAGGCCTCTTCGGCGGGGCCTGCGGTTGGGGTGACTGCCGGGGCCGCGTCGGAAGCGGTGGAGCCCTCTACGGCGGGGCCTGCTGCTGGGGTGGCTGCTGGGGCCGTGTCGGCTGTGGTAGGGTCATCTTCGGTGGGGCCTGCTGTTAGGGTGGCTGCCGAGGCCGTGTCGGCCGAGGTGGGGCCCTCTTCGGCGGGGCATTGTGGGGGGGGCTCTGGTGGTGTTTACGTGGAGGAGAGGGACGGAGGGGTGCAGCACAGCTGTTCTGAACTGGCTCCAGCCCGAGAAGCAGGACAGGAGGCTGGAGGAGTAAACCTGATGGAGGTTGAGTCCGTTTTTAAAATTCCTCATAAGAGGAAGAAGAGGGGCCAGGGAAAGGGAAAAAAACAGGCCAAACAAGATGTGACGGCAGTGGACGACAGAGACTCGGACAGTGAGGGCTCTCTCTCTGACTCGGGATGGTCTGTGTGCTCTCAGGAAGAGAACAGGCCTCAACTGTACACTGTTGAAGAAATTAGAAAGTTTTTACGGGTTACTAAAGGACAGAAGGGTGTGAGGGTGGAGGAACATTTCCCAGACAGTGTACAGTTCATACGGGACGTCAAACACTTGCGGAGGGAGGGGGTTTTTACGGAGCAGGAGACGTTTAGACTAAAAATTACTGACCAAACTGAACAAAGTGCAGTGTGAAGACGACTCCTGAACGGACTTTTATCTCTGATTGTTTTTGTCCCCTCTCTTTTTTTTTTTACCTTTTTTAATGGAAGGTTTTCAAATCGCCACCTTGAAATATTAATGGGGCAAGGGACTGTGAGAAAAGGGCAAAGTTTTATGAGCTGGTTAAGCACAAACATATCGATGTTGTATTTGTGCAGGAAACCCACAGTGATGTGGAAAATGCTGCTGAGTGGGCGAAGGAGTGGAGTGGGCTCGCTGTTCTAAGCCACAACTCATCCCTTAGCGGTGGGGTGGCACTCCTTTTCTCACAGTCTTTTTATTCCGGTCTCTTATACAGTGGAGGAAGTTTTAAAGGGGCGACTTTTAAAAGTGAGGGCTGTCTTTGAAGAAGACACTTTTGTTTTTATCTGCGTCTATGCTCCAACACTAGGGGCTGAGAGGTTACTGTTTTTAGACGCACTGAGCTCTCTTTTAAAAAGTTGTGACTCCATGGAGTTTTTAGTCTTGGGTGGAGATTTTAACTGTACAGCACACAGAACAGACCGAAATCATGGCGAACCTCACGCGGCTTCACGGAAGCGTCTTTGCGAGATGCTGGAGGCCCATGAGTTGTGTGATGTCTGGAGAAGTTTCCATGATGAACAAAGACAGTACACATGGGCCCACAGTAAAGATAACATGCTCTCGCTGGCCAGACTGGACCGCTTTTATTGTTTTAGACACCAACGATCTCTTTTTACACGGTGTTTTATTGCCCCGGTAGGAATCTCTGACCACTCTATGGTCCGGGGAACTATCTTAAAAACAAAGGTGAAGCCGCGGAGTGCGTACTGGCATTTTAATACCACGCTTTTAGAAGATGCCAATTTTAAAGAGTCTTTTACCTTTTTCTGGGCTGTTTTTAGAGCAAAGAGAAATGATTTTACCTCTGTTCAGCAATGGTGGGACGTAGCCAAAGCCAGTGTTAAATTATTCTGTCAACAGTACACTCTCAATGTCACGAGGGACATTACTAGGTCACTTAAAGCTCTGGAGATTGGAATAGTGGGGCTCCAGGGTCTTGCGGAGACCACAGGAGATTTAGAGCATATTAGAGCTCTCAACAAAAAGAAGGCTGCTCTGGCTGATTTATTGGGTATAACAGCACAGGGGGCGCTGGTCCGCTCACGCTTTCAGTGCGTGAATGAACTGGATGCTCCTTCTAAGTTCTTCTTTAGTCTTGAGCGTAGAAATGGACAGAAGCGGTACATGCACGCTGTGCGATCAGAATCAGGGGATCTCCTTAATGATCCTGCTGACATTCGCAAGCGAACAGTCAGCTTTTTCTCAAAGCTGTATGAGAGCGAGCGCACGGCGACGCAGGAGGTGGAGGACAGGTTCCTCAGGAATATGACCAGACTGTCGCAATCGGCAGCGGCGCAGCTGGATGCTGAACTCTCATTGGAAGAGCTGCATGAGGCCCTCAATGGTATGGAGAATGGTCGCGCTCCTGGCATTGATGGCCTACCAGTAGAGTTCTACAAGACTTTCTGGTCGGTCATCGGCCAGGATGTGCTGGAGGTCCTCGGGTGCAGCATACGTGATGGAAAGCTTCCTTTGAGTTGCAGGAGGGCGGTGCTGACGCTGCTGCCGAAAAAGGGGGACCTGTCCGAACTGAAGAACTGGCGCCCGTGTCTCTGCTGTGCGCCGATTGTAAACTGCTCTCGAAAGCATTGGCCTCGAGACTGGCGAAGGTGATGGAGCAGGTGGTTCACTTTGACCAGTCGTACTGTGTACCCGGTAGGTCTGTCTTTGACAACGTTTTTTAATTCGTGATGTTTTGGACGTCTCCAGGCTATTGGGGTTAAAGACTGTCTCATATTTCTAGACCAGGAAAAGGCTTTTGACCGGGTTGAACACGGGTATCTCTGGAAGGTCCTGGAGAGCTTTGGTTCAACCCTGGTTTTTATTGCCATGATCAAGGTTCTGTACGGTGACATTGAGAGTGTGCTGAAAGTTAACGGTGGTTCTATGTGCTCCTTTAAAGTTTTTAGAGGGATCCGACAGGGCTGTTCACTGTCGGGTATGTTGTACTCACTCTCCATTGAGCCCCTGCTCTGTAAGCTGAGGGAGGGACTGGAGGGTTTTTATGTTCCAGATTGTACTGCCCCATTACATGTCTCTGCTTATGCAGACGACCTTGTTGTTCTTATCAGTGCTCAAGATGATGCTAAATGTTTTAGTTGATGTTTTACATGATTTTAACATTTTATCCTCTGCAAAGGTAAACTGGGCAAAGAGCGAAGCAGTTTTACTCGGGACTGGGAAGGTGAAGAACCCAGACTCCCTGATGGACTGGCCTGGGGGACGGGCGGGTTTAAATACCTCGGTGTGCATTTGGGGGACAGTGTTATTGAAGAAAGGAACTGGGATGGTGTGCTGGAAAAGGTGAAGGGGAGACTCAACAGATGGATGTGGCTGGTCCCTCAAATGTCATACAGAGGTAGAGTTCTCATCATCAACACCTGGCTGCGTCCTCCCTATGGCACAAACTGGCGTGTGTCGATCCCCCACCAGGCCTGCTGGCCAATCTTCAAGCTATGCTGGTGGATTTTTTTTGGGATCGACTTCACTGGGTTCCTCAGGGAGTTCTTCATCTTCCCAAGGATGAGGGAGGGCAGGGGCTCATTCATTTAGCCAGCAGGGTGGCTGCCTTCCGCCTCCAGTTTGCACAAAAGACTGTTTACTGGCCCTAAGGAACTGGTTTGGAGGGAGGTAGCCTGCAGGATCCTGCACACAGTGGGAGGCCTGGGGATGGACAGGACCCTGTTTTTAATGAACCCAAAGTTACTGAACACTGCTGGTTTACCTGCATTTTATCGTGGGCTTTTTAAAATATGGAGTTTTTTTAAAGTCAAAGGACCAGAGAGTACAACGCTGCACTGGCTGCTGGAGGAACCTCTGCTTCACGGCGCCCGGATGGACATATCAGGCCTGTCGACTCCTGCACTGACCAGAGTCTTGGTTTCTTCGGGGGTCACCACACTGCGTCAACTGGTGGACACTGCGGGACCTGATCTTTCCGGTACAGAGAGACTGACTGCACGGTTAGGCCTGAGGTCTCTGCGCGTGGTATCTCGGTCTCTGTGCAAGTGGAGGACAGCGTTGACCCCTGAGGAACTTAGGATGTTGATAGACTACGGTGCAGGGGTGACTAGGCCTGCAGAGGACGACCCCTTTCCTGCTCTCATCCTGGCCCCTGACCTGGAGGACTGCGAGGGGCCCCTGCTGGAGTGTAAGGGGGAGTCCTGTATGAAGTTGGACAGTGCATCCGGGAAGCTGCTGTACAGAGCATGCGTGAAAGCGCTAAACAAAAAGAGACTGAATGGGAGGGTGGACACGCCGTGGAGGGAGGTTCTATCTCTGGGTGATGATGTAAAGCCTGAGTGGAGAGCGTTGTACAAGCCACCGTTAACAAAAAGAGCTGCTGACCTCCAGTGGAGGGTTTTACATGGGATTTTACCTGTCAACTCTTTTATCTCTGTTTTAAACCCTGAGGTTGCACCAGTTTGCCCTTTTTGCACACAGAGGGAAACTGTCTTTCACGCTTTTATGAGATGTTTTAGGCTACGTCCCCTTTTTGATTTTTTACAGACAGCTTTTATGGCTTTTAATGTGATTTTTACCGTGCACACTTTTATCCTGGGTTTTAAATACAACAAGAAGGAGAGGGCCAAGAGCCAATTGTTGAATTTTATCCTTGGTCAAGCGAAACTGGCCATTTACATCAGTCGAAAAAACAAGGTGGAACAGGACACTGACAGTGAGGTCATAAGGGTTTTTATCAGACTGGTGAGATCAAGGATTCTTATTGATTTTAATTTTTATAAGTGCATGAAAACTCTGGAGGTGTTTGAGGAGGTGTGGTGCTGTGGGGGAGGGGTGTGTTCTGTATGTGATGGTGAACTAATTTTTAATCCAGTTTTCATTTAAATGCACTTTTTTTTTATATATACCCAGGTTTTATAGTGTGAGTGTTGTTTACAAGTAGTTTTTATGTTTCAAAATTGAACTTGGACGAATATTGAGTCCAACTGTTGATAATAAAGGACCCTAAAAGACAAAAAAAAAAGTCTCCCTCTCTCTCTCTCCCTCCCTCTCCCTCTCTCTCTCCCTCTCCCTCTCCTTCTCTCTCTCTCTCTCTCTCTCTCTCCCTCTCTCCCCCTGTCTCACTCTCTCTCCCTGTCTCTCTCTCTCTCCCCCTCCCTCTCTCTCTCTCTCTCTCTCTCTCTCTCCTTCCTCGCTCTCTTTCTCTCCCTCTCCCTCTCTCCCCCTGTCTCTCTCTCTCTCTCTCCCTCTCTCCCTCTCTCTCCCTCTCTCTCTCCCCCTCTCTCTCCCTCTCTCCCCCTCCCTCTCTCTCCCCTTCTCTCTCTCTCTCTCTCTCTCTCTCTCTCTCTCTCTCTCTCTCTCTCCCCCCCTCTCTCCCTCCCTCTCTCTCCCTCTCTCTCTCCCTCCCTCTCTCTCTCTCTCTCTCTCTCTCTCTCTCTCTCTCTCTCTCTCTCTCCCTCTCCTTCTCTCTCTCCCTTTCTCTCCCCCCCCCTCTCTCTCTCCCTCTCTCCCACTGTCTCACTCTCTCTCTCCCTTTTCCAAACACACACTCCTCCCTCCGATGACTGTAATTTTCTTGGCAGTTTACACCACGTTATGGTCCGTTTTTGCCTATTGCTTCCACGATGAGAAGCTTTTTGTTTCCGTTAAATTTTAGTGCTCTTTTTTTTCCCCCCAAGTGGTATCCCAGTGCTGCAGGGACACAGAGCTCCATCTAGAGGTGATGTGGAGCCAGTGCAGGCAGGAAATTCCCTGTGAAATGAATGCTGGCACTCGGACAGACAGGTTTCCCGCAGTCAGAGGCATGACAACGGAATATTGATTTTCACAGAGAGACTTGTGCCAGGGAGGGGGTGAATTACCATCATCTCAGACTGAGTCTATGCACAGTGTCTGGTTGGTGGGAGGGGGTGCAGGGGGTGGTGGGTAATCACCCCTAGGTAGCAGTGAATCATCTCCACAGCCGTTTGGTTACCATGTGAAGTGAAGGAAGGCATCTCTCCTGTGTTTGTCCACGCACCGTATCGATCCCGCTGTCTTTTTCTCTGTTAGCATTCACTCCACCAGCTCCTGTCTTCCTCCGCCCTGAACACTCGGCCAACTCCAGCTGTCAGACCGAGCTGGACTTCAGCATGTTTCAGCATGCAGCTGGACGTTCTGAATCAGGCTTCTCATACTAAGTGTGTGTGTGTGTTTCTCCAGGCGTATCGCTTCCTTGCAGTCAATAAGAAGCTGGGGCTTAGTGGGCGTCCAGACAGGCCCGTGGGCTGCATTGGGACTTGTAAGGTAAGTACAGCCCTATGTACAGTACGTAACTCTTCAGAGGCCACCTTCCTTTGTTTATTTATTTATTTACGAAGGACATTTACTTCAAGCTGTTCATCAGTGTCAAAGATTCAGAGAAAACAAGCCACGAAGGACCAGCGCCTCGCACCAAAACTGTCCCCTTCAGTTCACAACTATTACAACCTCAGCTCTTGCTTCAGATCTGAACCTCTCAGTCCAGACCTCCTTCCACTGTGAGACGATCAGATCAACACTGGGTCTGAAAGAACGTGCAGCTGTAGAGAGCAAAGCCTCACAGGGAAAAGGAAGTAGACACAAAACAATAACAATAATAATAATAAAAAGAAATGTTGCTAGTGCTTCTCACAACAATGGACTCCAACACCACTGAGTGGGACTAGGATCGTCTCAGATCAGGAGAATCAGAAACTGCAACCAACCTCTGAGACTGAACTTTGGAGGCGTGGCTGTAGGTTCCTTTAGGAAACTGAAAGCGAGTCTCGTGGCCAGAATGGAAGCTGGGATTAAAGGAAAGCGTGGACACAGTAAGCACTGGAGAGGCTGGATGTTCCGTCTCTAAAAGATGAAAACATTAAGTGCTTTCATTTTTTTAGTGGAGTTTTTAGTGGAGTTTATTTGGTGCAACGTTGTGGGATGTTCCTCAAATAAGGGTTTCACAGTTTAGCCAAGTACCTCCGGCCCAGAATTAAGTCTGTCCTTTAGTAAAAGAGCTGAGGGACATTGCCATTGGACAATCCTCATCTTAAAGGAGCACTAGTATTTCTAGCCACTGTCGTTGCTCTGGACTCTGCACTGCAGAAACTGCACTATGAAGCTTTTGGAGCAGGGTTGGAAACCACCGCCAATGCCTTCCTTTTTAGGACAATGCTCTAAAAGTAAATTACGCTCTGCGACAGTAGGGGGCGCCCAGGAGCAAAAACACCAAATCTTACCTAGTGTTGCTTTAAGTTGTTGAAATAGCTATGTTTTTATTTATTTTACTGGAGAAACTAAGTCCAGAAATGAACTTGTTCCGTAAAGAGGCAGCGACACCTGATAAACATTGTTTGTTTGCGATTCACAAATTTCACTGACAATGAAAGGAAAGTCTTGGAGGGGTTGTCATGGCAACAATGAAGAGCAACCCTCCTTTCCTCCAACTAGCAACTAGCTCTCTCTCTATCTGTGTGTGTGTCTCATTCTCACACACACACACACAGAGAGCACCTCTGCAGCCTTTTTCTGTTTAAATCTTCAGTGCTTTAAAGGTTTTAGCAGAAACGATGCAGTAGAACAATCTCACTCAACTACAGCAATAGATTTTTAAAATATCCCCTCCTTTATCCACGGGGGATAACTTCCAGAAGCCGTCTTTATCCGTCTTAAAGCGTATTTTTAATATTCTTACTTACGTAGAGCCTTTAGATCGAGTGCTCACAAATAAAACGCCCTTAGAGTCCAACAGAGCCCTGCTGGCGACGCCCCTTCAGAGTGAAACTAAAGCATGGAAAAGACTTAAGGTGTTTGAATGAGATATTTAATGTGTGGGATCAACTTAAATAAGGCGTGGGAACAAAATCTTTAAAGCGGAAATATTCTGGGATCCTGAGCCTTCCGACCCACACACCGTGAAACAAGCGCAAAGGTGAGGTTAAAGGAACGCTAGGTCAGATTTGGCATGTTTGGAACGGGGGAGGGAGGGGAGTGGTTGAATTCCTACCCTCCTCCAAAAGATACATAGTACATTTTCTGCAGTGCCGAGCTCTTAGTAACCAAGACAGAGGCTCCAATCTCAGTGGAGGGTCACGGTAATTTTTAAGCTGTAATTTTAAGATAAAGATAGTACCTAGTGTTGCTTTAAACTTTGTGAAACAAACCAAATCACAGAAATGTGAACGGAGAAGAAAGAGAACAGAGTGAAAACGGCTAAAACCCAGAGCTTCTGCTCCTCGCTCCTCACTGCTGTGCGCTCGGGGTCGGGGTGAACAGCGAGCGGCTCATTATCATTTAAAGGAACAGGTGCTGAAAGCGGGCGTTCTGAACAGAGCTGTTTACACAGGGGGAGAACACTGCTGTGGGGCTCGTGGTGGTGTTACTTCTTTATTTTTATTCGTTTTGATTGAACAAAGAGAAATCACACCTAAAAGCCCCAAAAAGGCAAACATTTAACTCCCACAATGAACCGGCGGTTTTATAATTTATGAAATCAATAAAAACATAAAATGCTGGAGAAAAAATAATACTGGGAAAGTGCTGATGCTTAACTGCGTGAGTTTGTGAGTGAAGTGATTGAGCGCAGTGTTTTCTCCTCGCTGCACGTAATGGAGCGTAATAACAGCCCAAACCTTCAGTCCCTGATTCATCTGTTTATGAAACACTCCATTTGTTTCTCCCTGCCGTTTTTCTGATGGAAACTCTATGCGCTGTGATGTCTAATGCACTCCTCAGGGTCCTGGAGTTGGTGCTTATTTACTAAGATTAAAAATAACGAGTCTAATCTGTCTACAGGATACGTCTAAATGTTTTTAGACACCTCTTATAATCCGTTAACTCTAACACTTTAAGGTGCACACACTACTGTTACAGTACAAATACTGTCCTTGGAAAAGCTTTGACTATGTACGTACTATGGGATGCTCTGGAATAGACACAGATGAGCCTAAGGTCACGATGTCCAGTGCCACTCGAGCTTGGGCTGTGGGGTAGTGTTTGCTTTTCCACTGCATGGTACCTACTCCACTGGACTCTACTCTCTGTTTCGTCACTGGTTCTTTTCCCACTCTCACAGCTCCCCCCTGGAATGTATCAGTGTTGTCTCTAACACCGTCTCTAAGAGGAACAGTGGGCTTTGGAAACCACAACAACGGCGGCGGTAACGTTAAGCGGTGTTTACTCATGGTGTATCGGCGTGTTGTTGTTGTTTGGGACTGAACACAGCTCCGTCATCAGTTCAGACAGATCAGTAGAGTTTGTTCCTTCCTTGTTGCAGCGTCCAGCTCTCGCTGGATTCTTTCGTCGGCCACCGATCCAAGGAGCGTTTGAACCTCTTCAAAAGACCACGGCGTCATTTAAAAACAAACGTGATCTCTGCTGCAGCTGGAGATTTTACAGATGGAGAGTTGGTGCTGGTCGTCTGCGTTGCGTGGCGTAGAGTGACGACTCTCTCTGGACGATCAGCGCTCTGCAAGGTTTACACGCCACGGTTTAGTCCCTACTCGAAAAGCACCATGACACCTGTATCTGATCTCAACCTGATCTGATTATTGTTTTTCATGTCATCAAAGGCTCACAGAAACGATCTGATGAGTAGGAGCTGTGTCTCATTCAGTGATTTGTTAAACATTGTGTGAGGCATCTGCTGGAAATTCAGATCCACACCAAAAGCAAAGAAGTCGTCGTCATTTACAGCTGGTGTTCCTCCTCCTCCTCAGAGTCCGCGGTGTGTGTTTTTCTCTCTGTGAAGGACACGCTGAGATAAGATCAGTCATTAGAAACTACCTCGGAGTCTCTCAGCTGTCTTCAGCTTCACTTTAAAGAGCCTTGGACTCTCTCTCCGCTGTTTATGAGCTTTAATGAACTGAACATCACAGTCGCAGTTGCAGGGTTCAGAGTCTACGCAGAACGCAAGGCAGGAACACACCCTGGACAGAGCACTACACACTCACCCGGTCACTCACACACACACACATGGTCACTCACACACTCACCCAGTCACTCACACACTCACCCGGTCACTCACACACTCACCATGTCACTCACACACTCACCCGGTCACTCACCCCATCACTCACACACTCACCAAGTCACTCACACACTCACATGGTCACTCACACACTCACCCGGTCACTCACCCCGTCACTCACACACTCACCAAGTCACTCACACACTCACATGGTCACTCACACACTCACCCGGTCACTCACCCCGTCACTCACACACTCACCAAGTCACTCACACACTCACATGGTCACTCACACACTCACCCGGTCACTCACCCCGTCACTCACACACTCACCAAGTCACTCACACACTCACATGGTCACTCACACACTCACCCGGTCACTCACCCCGTCACTCTCACACTCACCCGGTCACACACACACTCACCCGGTCACACACACACACACTCTCCCGGTCACACACACACTCACCTGGTCACTCACCCAGTCACTCACACACTCACCCCGTCACTCACATTGAACTTAGGGTTAGGTGTAGCATTAGTTAGTTACAGTTATCAAAAAAAATTTCTTTGAATGTCCTCACAAGTGTGTGTGTGTGTGTGACTTCCCTGCTGCAGCTCTGGAATGGATGACTTGTTTTAGCCGCTGTCTGAGGAAAGGTACGCCTCAGACACTAATCCATCACACTGTGGGTAATTCTCTCTCTCTCTCTCTCTCTGTCGTACAGATATATCGTATCCTGGGAAAGACGGTGGTGTGTTACCCGATCGTTTTTGATCTCAGTGATTTCTACCTGTCTCAGGACGTCATGCTGCTGATCGATGACATCAAGGTGAGCCGTGGTGATGTCACGAGTGGGCGAGCTCTGAAAGGACGGAGGGAGTGTCTCATGTATGTCTCAGAGGAGATGGGAACTCTTCAGTTTAAATATCAGACCTCGACGCTTCATCTCCTCTGGACTTTTTAAAAGTGCAGAATCTCATTTTAAAATAATGTTCTTCCAATTTGGCTTTAGATCCATCTGTAAAATGACTCTAATACAACCTCAAGGTTACAGTGTGAAAAATGTATTAGTAATTTGAAGTTTAAACGATGCTAACATTATCCACACTTGTGTGAGAGCGAAGATCTTCAAGTCCACCTTGTAGATGTAAAGTCAGAGACAGTAGCTCATCTGTCGCTGCACAGTGTGTGTCGCTCGTCCTCTAGTCCTTCATCAGTGACACAGGACGCTGTCGGCTGGATGTTTTTGGTCGGTGGACTGTTCTCGGTCCAGACACTGAGGGGTTTAAAAACTCCAGCAGCACTGCTGTGTCTGATCCACTCTACACCAGCACAACACACACTAACACACCACCACCACGTCAGTGTCACTGCAGCACTGAGAATGATCCACCACCACATCACACCTGCTCTGTGGGGGTCCTGAGCTCTGAAGAACAGGGGGAAAATGGGTCTTATAAAGGATGCAGAGCAACAGACGGAGTGCAGTCTGCAATTGCAGAATGACAGCGTGCTCCTGTGTGGTCAGTGGAGCTGCTAAAGTGGACAGGGAGTTTTGAAAGGAGGAGGTCATTTTAAAGCCATGGTTGATGGATGAATGTAATATTAGATAATATTGATATTCAATATTCCCTTCTACAGAAGAAGTCACATCTCTGTACGTCCTGATGGGTTCCCTGAGGACCTCATTGAATTAAAAACCATCCACAGTTCTTTCGTACATTTTTTTTTTATTATTTCCGTATGCAAAGCATGGTTCTCTTCTCTTATTATGAATATATTTCATCCTGAGTCTTTGGTGTTTTTTGCAGAATGCCCTGCAGTTCATTAAACAGTGCTGGAAGATGCCCGGAAGGCCGCTGTTCCTGGTGCTCATCAGGGAGGATAACATTAAGTAAGGCCTATAAAACTACCCTCATCCATCACACGGAACAAACTACTGCACTGGCCGATGTCCCGTTCAAACCAATGTGAAACCGTAGCACAGCTCAGGGTGTACTGAGGCTTTAGGACCAGGGTCTGGTTTAAACCTCACACACACAACTGGTTTACAAGGTTACACCCTGTGTTTATGGGTTGTGTGCATTTCAACAGTGCGAAAGGAGCCCTCGTGTTTCAGAGAGGATCACACAGAACGTTAGTGGAGATATTACACAGGGGGCTGAAGTTTGAGCAGCTTCTGACGTCAGGTTTTACACCGATTTATCAGCACCTTTAAAAAAACAAGGTGTACATTTGAGTGTAGGACATCAGTGAAATGTTGATGTTAAAGGGTGGACTACACGATGTTTGTGTGATTTCATTAGGCGTACAAATACGTTTTAAAGCCTTTTTCAAAGTTCAAACCTTCTCCTGCTCTTTTGTTATTTTATGGTAACTGTTGTGTCACAGTAAAAATACAATTGTTTGTATTTGTTTTATTAAACGGAACAGATCCTAAAAAGGAAGTAGTTTGAAAGCTGCGAGTGAGAAGAACTGATTGGTAATGAGTTCCATGAGGAAGAAGTATTCAAAAAAGGGTCAAAACGATTTTGAGTTTGTAAAACAATACTCACAAATGTAACAGACTTTGTAACTGCGTTTGAGCAACTACAGACACATAAAACAAAATCTGTAACTGTGTTTGAGCAACTACAGACACGTAAAACAAAATCTGTAACTGCGTTTGAGCAACTACAGACACGTAAAACAAAATCTGTATCTGCGCTTGAGCAACTACAGACACGTAAATCAAAATCTGTAACTGCGTTTGAGCAACTACAGACACGTAAAACAAAATCTCTTATTGCGTTTGAGCAACTACAGACACGTAAAACAAAATGTGTAACTGCGTTTGAGCAACTACAGACACGTAAAACAAAATCTGTATCTGCGCTTGAGCAACTACAGACACGTAAAACAAAATCTGTATCTGCGCTTGAGCAACTACAGACACGTAAAACAAAATCTGTAACTGCGTTTGAGCAACTACAGACACGTAAAACAAAATCTGTATCTGCGCTTGAGCAACTACAGACACGTAAAACAACATCTGTATCTGCGCTTGAGCAACTACAGACACGTAAAACAAAATCTGTAACTGCGTTTGAGCAACTACAGACACGTAAAACAAAATCTGTATCTGCGCTTGAGCAACTACAGACACGTAAAACAACATCTGTATCTGCGCTTGAGCAACTACAGACACGTAAAACTAAAATCTGTAACTGCGTTTGAGCAACTACAGACACGTAAAACAAAATATGTTACTGCGTTTGAGCAACTACAGACACGTAAAACAAAATCTCTTATTGCGTTTGAGCAACTACAGACACGTAAAACTAAAATCTGTAACTGCGTTTGAGCAACTACAGACACGTAAAACTAAAATCTGTAACTGCGTTTGAGCAACTACAGACACGTAAAACAAAATCTGTTATTGCGTTTGAGCAACTACAGACACGTAAAACTAAAATCTGTAACTGCGTTTGAGCAACTACAGACACAGAAAACAAAATCTGTTATTGCTTTTGAGCAACTACAGACACAGAAAACAAAATCTGTTATTGCGTTTGAGCAACTGCAGACACGTAAAACTAAAATCTGTTACTGCGTTTGAGCAACTACAGACACGTAAAACAAAACTGGCAACTGCGTTTGAGCAACTACAGACATGTAAAACTAAAATCTGTAACTGCGTTTGAGCAACTACAGACACGTAAAACAAAACTGGCAACTGCGTTTGAGCAACTACAGACATGTAAAACTAAAATCTGTAACTGCATTTGAGCAACTACAGACACGTAAATCAAAATTTGTTACTGCGTTTGAGCAACTACAGACACGTAAAACAAAATCTGTATCTGCGCTTGAGCAACTACAGACACGTAAAACAAAATCTGTATCTGCGCTTGAGCAACTACAGACACGTAAAACAAAATCTGTAACTGCGTTTGAGCAACTACAGACACGTAAAACAAAATTTGTAACTGCGTTTGAGCAACTACAGGCACGTAAAACAAAATCTTTAACTGCGTTTGAGCAACTACAGACACGTAAAACTAAAATCTGTTACTGCGTTTGAGCAACTACAGACATGTAAAACTAAAATCTGTTACTGCGTTTGAGCAACTACAGACACGTTAAACAAAATCTTTAACTGCATTTGAGCAGCTACAGACACGTAAAACTAAAATCTGTTACTGCGTTTGAGCAACTACAGACACGTAAAACTAAAATCTGTTACTGCGTTTGAGCAACTATAGACACGTAAAACTAGCATGTGATGGTTCTGTCCTTTCCTGTTATTGCATCCAAATGTATGTGAGAGTTTGGTTTACACAATTTAAAGGAACAGCAGAATTGTTTTACTTTAAAATTACAGCTTTAATTCACCACTAATTTGTAACAGGAAGCATAGAGTCTCTGTCGTTGTCACTCAGGGTTTAGCACTATGTACTGCACTATGTACATTTTGTAGGAGGGCAGGAAACCACTCCCACTCCCTCCTCCTCCCCATTGATTTCAGTACAGTGCTGTAAATATGAGTTACACTAGGGGGAGCCCCAGGAGCAACAAATGCAACTCTTACATAGTGTTCCTTTAAAGACGGGTATTTTGATGTCAGTTTGTGTGAATGTTTGACATTTTTAGGTTATTTTCCAGTGAATAAAATTGTAATTTTTAAAGTTATGCTACAGATAACACCTAATATAAAGTAGATTATAAAAGAACTCACATCCAGAAACTTTTAAAACCTCCAGTTTTTATCGGAATAGTTTTATTTTATGATTGTATTTCTTTTAAATTAGACTTTTTTGTAACTGAGAAGGGTAATTTCTCATCATTTCTCATCATCTCTCGTCTGTGTAAACTGAATGTAACGTTCTGTAAACTACAGAAGAGCGTGTCTGTTTGTCTCCGGCTGCTAGGGGGAGCCGTTTTAACCCTGTGCTGGACATGTTGGCCTCATTCAAGAAGGGCGTCATCGGAGGAGTGAAGGTCCACGTGGACAGACTCCAGGTGGGCTTCTGTTTATGAAAAAAAATATTAACATGAACCCTGCTTTAAAACCAGAAATGTGGCCAAATGTATTCAAATATTATTCAGGAAGCGCAGCCGCCTGAATATTCATGGCCTCGTGTCCATTAATGTGTGCTTTTACATGTATTAGCATCATTTAGCGAACGCAGATTAGCTCTATTTGACCTGCTTCTTCAAAATGTCATTAAAGGAGCAGCTTGAACAAACATGCTAATGTGGCTAACAGTGAATGGAAGCTGGTGGCAGCCAATTAGCATGAAGTCATTTGCATGTGGCCTTATTTACAATCGTCTTTCTCTCTTGTTTTTTAGTCTTTCACATATCTTTTTATGTCAATGTCAGCAAGCAGCTGTTGCATCACTTTCTGTCCCATATAATCAAGAAGACACTACCTGTTATATGTAAATGAGCTTTGTTCCTATTGGCTGCCCGGAATAGAGCTTCATTAATAATCAGCCAAATGTGAAACAATATTTATAACTTCACTAAGAATGGGTGGGGCTACAGCGTCGTTGCTGAATGCCTCTGAATGCATTGGTCGACCTGACCTCACTGTTTTAACTCTTGGGGCTGCCATCAATCAGATCCTTGCAACAATATTCCGACATCTAGTCTAAAGCCTTTTTCAGAAGAGTAGAAGCTGTTACTGCAGGAAAATGGGAGGAAAGTCCTGATTAATGCCCTTCATTTCAGAAAGAAACGTCGGAGGAGCAGCGTGAGGCTGGTCGTGTCGTGTCTGAGTTAAAGTGAGGTATTCTCAGTGGTGCTGCAGTTCTCATTATTATGGGTGGAGTGTAGAGCTGTCATATCTCTCTCTGTGTATGAAAGGCTGCAGTTTGGCAGGAATCACAGTGTTGGGCCGTGTCCCCGGTGTTGTGCTGAATATTTATCCGCTGGCGTATTTAGTCACTTCCCATATGGCCAGCTGATATGGGCCCATCTGCTCAGGTTGAGCTTTCTTCAGCCAGGCTCCTAATCGAGGTGTGTGTGTGTGTGTGTGTGTGCCCCATCCCTCAGACCCTGATCTCTGGAGCCGTGGTGGAACAGCTGGATTTCCTGCGCGTCAATGAAGCAGAGTAAGAACCCTCTATTCTGTGTCTGACCTTTGCTTTGGTGTTCCACTTGTTCGGGCGGTAATCATGTGCCAGTCCACCTTAAAGGGAGCCCAGAACCGTTAACACTGCTAACACACTGCCTGGAAGCATAATGCCATGTTTATTCACGGTGATGTCGGCAGTGACAAAGCCACCTGGACTCTCTGGACCATCTATATATCTGTAATATTCTGTTCCATTTTCTGTGATAGGCTCATTGCACTTGTTGTGTTTAATTGTATATTAGTTCCATTTAAAAAAAGCTATAATTATATGTCACTGTGTGGCTACAACTTGGTGATTCAGGGTCTGGATTGAAGGCCAGCAGGGTTAGGAACTGACAGAGAAATCTGTCAGTGTTTTGACACAGAGAGTGGATGTTTTATGCTAAGCCGTGTTAGCTTAGTGCTAACACGTCATTAATAAACCTGTAGAGATGCTAGTGGAAATAAACCTTATCACACAGGCCACAGGGTCCTAGATTTCCGCTGAATCTTGATATTTATTGCCCAAATTAAACTGGAAATGTGATTTATTTTAAAGGGGACACATTATTGTAAAGTACTTCCGTGTTAACCCCTGTGCACAGTAATTACGGAGATCTGGAGCCCACCAACCCACACACTGTGAAACAAGACACAACCAGTCAGTTTTCTGTGCGCTGCTTGAGTCAGAAAAAAAGCGGGATAAAACGAGACTTTAGAATGGCCCCGCCCCCTCGTCTGAGTCTGTCCAATCACAGCGCTGGACCTGTGTTTATGTGAGAGCGCAGAGACGAGGTTAAACTCAGCAAAACAGACACAACGAGCGCGAAGAAATAAGAGCACTGAGTAAAAACGGAGAAGAAAGAGAACAGAGTGAAAACGGCTAAAAACCAGAGCTTCTGCTCCTCGCTCCTCACTGCTAAACAGTGCTAACTTGACTAGCATTGAACAAAAGGAATAGGCTGCCCACCGGCTTGAAGGCTCACTGTTGCTCATTCTCTCTTATAATTGTCTTCCGTTGTGTGAAACAAGTTATTAGACGTGAAATCTTAGACGTGGATTCTGTTAATTAACGTCAGCTCTGTCTGCTGCTTTTGAAGGATTCCCGAGTTTAAGAGCTTTGAGGAGCTGGAGATGCCGAAACACTCGAAGGTGAAGCGTCAGACGAGCACTCCTAACGCCTCGGACCTGGAGCAGCAGCCTGAGATCAACATCCAGGAGTGGAGCCACAAACCCACTTACGAGATCCTGCAGAAGTTTAACGTGAGTCTGGTCAAAGGGGAGAAGGGTGTGTCCCGACATTTAGCGAGTGCCCTTGCCTTCTGTTGCCTACGTAGGTTAAGCAGCATTTTAACCAAATTCAACCCCTTGTAAAACAAAGCGTTGAGTCTTATTTGATGTTAGTGGTCATTCCCTGCTGCTGCTATTATTTCTCAAGTTGAAGAAGAGGATTGGACCAAATCCGTCTCACTTTTTTGCACTTTACAGCTCAGTTACAGCACTGGCAAGTGTTGTGTGAGCCGGACATGGGCCGACTCTCGTGAGCCAGGCTTGACTTGGGTTACAGCATGTGTTGTGTGAGACAGAGATGAGCCAAGTTCTGATTTGGTCGTGATTTGTTCCACAACACCTGACATCTGCGCCATATAACACAGACGTGAGGCAGCCAGACTCCCCCTGAGTCAACACCGTCGTTCAAGGCCAAATTTGGGCCAGAGAACTGCAGATTTGGGCCAAACATTCATTACTCCCTGGGCTTAGCTGTTACAACAGCCTGAGCCCCAGAGCTTCCCCTGCTAATCTACAAACGCCCTCAACCAAGGCCAAGGTTTGGCAAAATGGTGGCAAATGCTGCGATTGTAAATACACACTGCTAATATACACTCTCAGAAACAGGGTACTGTAGACGTACGTTATTGTCACTAAAGGTACAAACAGTGTAAAGATACCTTTAAAGGCACCGCAGTTGTGCTCCCTAAAGGCTCATTACATTCTCTTCTCGAGAAAGAGAGGGGGGTACTTTCATTATAGATCTGTGAAAAATAAACGGAGAAGAAGTGGGACGAATGCAATCCACACATCTTTAAAATCAACAATTAATACGGAATATGGCACAATTATGTTCCCTTCCTAACAGCACTGTGAATGTCCTCCACAGGGAGGTTTTCTGAGAGTGTGGAGTACACTTTTCTTAATCCAGTGTGTCCAGTGTTGGTCCCTTTCCAGTGAGGAACAGGGGCCGAGGCTGATACACTGCAGCAGTAGGTAGACAGCACTCTTCAGCTCTAACCCTACACAGGGCATGTATAGTATAAACTGCCCCGTGTGTGAAGGTACGAGTCCCATGTTTCTATTATGTGTTTTGTTTTCATCAGGACTGTGAGTGTCTCGCGAGCCAGGCCCAGCTCGCCAGCGTTCTCCTGAAGAAAGAGGGTCCTGACTTCTTCAGCAGAGACGGTAAACTGGAGCAAACACGTCACGTAGGCAGTACGTCCAGAAATGGCTTCAGTTAGAGTTAGAGGTGCTCATGAAGCAGCTACAAATGAGCCTTGCCCAGAAAGACAGGGGGGGTGTAGAGGTATAACCTCATTAATGCTCACACAGCTGAGTGAAATCAAGGGACTTATTTATCAGAAAAACAAGGGATTGGATGCTAAATGCATCTCCCATTTCAAGTGTAATACAAACTTAAATAAACATATAAATTAAACAAACTCATTTAAAATATTATAGACTGTAGTTGGTCATATTTAATATTTGTATCGATATAAATGGTCTTTTGTCGTCTGATTTCAACTCTCCTCATTAGTATCCTCCTCTCGGGAGGAAATGGACGCTCCGTGTTTTGAACACAGTGGTGTGTGTGAGGCTTGTGCGGAGTGTGGAGCTGCAGACGGGCCCCACATCCCTGCGCTCGTCACAAACTGCTTAAATAGAGGTTTTTAGGGCTCTGTGTTAGAGAGAGAGAGTCTGTGTCAGCAATATTAGCCCTACTCTCAGTCTCAGTTCATTTATATCAGCTCAGGTCTCCCAGTGGACAGTGGGGGGAGGAGGATGGATATTATTAAAAGTACAGATATTTAATATTTCTATTTGTTTGCTAAGATTAACATAAACTCTTTTCTCTGTGTGTGATTGTGTGTGTGTGTGTGTGTGTGCGTGTGTGCGCAGACAATCTAAAGGATGAGCTGGAGCGTATCTACCGGCAGGCGGGCAGCAGGAAGCTGTGGTCAGAGTCCAGTCATTTAACACACACTCACACGTCTCAACACTGTTCAGATTCACTGAACCTTTCCGTCTCCGGGTCTTTCATTATCATCTGATCCTGGGGGTCCCATGTGCCTCGCAGTTCCGATAAAACTAAATTACAGATTAATTACAGTCAGAGAGTGGTTTATTTAAAGCTGAAATAGGGCGAGAGTTACAGAAAATGCAGTGAATCGAAATAATAAAATGAAGGCGGGTAATTTACAGTGTTTTACTGTGAATTTACAGAAAAAAAAAAAACATTCTTGTAAGTAGCAGTAAGTCCAATCTGAGTCCGAATAAAAACGTTTGCCAACGTCTGTGCACACTCAGTGAAGGCTGATTGGACCAATAGGTCCGACTAGTTGAACTGTTTAGACTGATAGGTCCAGTTAAACTCTTAGAGCAGGAAAACGTGACTCGTACATGGGATCCACGGGGTCGGGATTAGCATTCAGAAACACATTTTAGTGATTTTTGATGCTACAATTCTGCTTTAAATAACAATAATTATATTAAGACTGTTATTACACATCCACACCACAAGGATTCACTACTTAAAACCACTTATTTACTATATTTTTCATTTAAAATAGATCCTAGGCCAATTGTTCCCCAGCTTTAAAATGAATTAAGATTAAAAATGTCGTACTGAGGGACGTGATGTTTCCGTGTCACAAACAGTTGTTTCCTAACCTCTTCTTTTTGTCTGTCCATTCAAATGTGACTTATTTCTGCCAAAACGATTGTTTTATTTTGACCATGCGACCCTGGCGTAGGCTCGCGGTCCGCTGCGCTGCGGCGGCTAGCCAGAAGTTTGCGGGTTCTATCGCTCCTCATATAACCACTCTGTTGGTCCACGGCAAACAGGTAACAGGCCTCCGTCCCCTGCCCCCTGCATGTGTTCATCCTGTAGACTCAGAGAGAAACACGACCACAGAGTTTGGATTAACCGGAGCACACGCTTCACTCATTGGCTCTGTGCGAGTCCACGGCTCTGCGGAGTGGGGGGTGGAGGAGGGGGTCACGGAGCTGATGGTTCGATTGATTAAAACATAGTCAAGTCGGTCAAGACGTGCTTGGGGTCTGGAGTTCTGCTGCTTTAGGCTTGCACTGGAGCTACAGGTCAGCGGTGTTACTGACAAGGACAGGAGGCTTTGTTCTGTTAATATTCTTCATGCATTGTTGTTTGAGTTAACCCTTTGTGGTCTATGAAAGCATCAGTGCGTATCAATAATTGTATTAATATCTTGGCAATACCCCGACGCAGACAGAAGGTTCATACTGTCCCTGAATGTGTGGAGTCTGCCGTGTCCACTCCAGGTCTTCACTAGGTCATACATCCCTCACGTCCCTGAGGTTATGAAGAGGGTCTGAGACACACGTTATCTGCCTCTGGAACTGGAGGATTCATGTGTACATTCGTGTTTTTTTGGTGAAAATGACCAGTGAACACATGAGGAAAGGTGTGTTGTCCCCAGATGTATTTAGAAACGCTAAAACCAGACCGTCTGTGAGGAGTGTGGTGTGTTCTCCCCGTGTCCGCGTGGGTTTCCTCCGGGTGACTGTCTGTGAGGAGTGTGGTGTGTTCTCTCTGTGTCTGCGTGGGTTTCCTCCGGGTGACTGTCTGTGAGGAGTGCGGTGTGTTCTCCCCATGTCCGCGTGGGTTTCCTCCGGGTGTTTCCTCCCACGCTCCAAAAACACACGTTGGTAGGTGGATTGGCAACTCAAAAGTGTCCGTAGGTGTCAGTGTGTGAGTGAATGTGTGAGTGTGTGTCGCCCTGTGAAGGACTGGCGCCCCCTCCAGGGTGTATTCCCGCCTTGCGCCCAATGATTCCAGGTAGGCTCTGGACCCACCGTGACCCTGAACTGGACAAGGGTTACAGACAATGAATGAATGAATGAAAAACAGACTGTAGAGCAGAGAGAGCTGAAACCGTTCCGAAGAGTTCGATATGAAACAGATGGAGATCTGAAGTGTGTTTAAGGGGGATTTAAGTAAATCTGTAAAAATCGAGACCCCAGACGGTTTAAGCTGCGTTTTTCACAACTACTGGCCAATTGTGTCGCTATAAAACACCAGCAGGTTCAGGGGGCAGTGTGGGGAAATTGATCAGCTATTGATTAGGAGTGGCTGATTCACCTTAAGATCAATCAATAGTTATTTATTTTATCTGATATTAGGAGCTGATTAATAATGTAGAATACAGTACTGTACAGAAGTCTAAGGCAGCTGAGGTTATTGTTTATGCTCCCAGTAAAAGCCTGGTGCTTGTATAAGATCACATACGATTACCATAAATACAGTAAAATGTATCTGATTTAATGTAACGATGTATTTATTAACCGCTAAAACTAGGCACTGGACGATAGCCTCAAACAACACAGCACTGTCACGAGGAGAGATGTGGAAAGGGTTAAACCAACACATTCTCACACAATTTTACTATAATAATGTTGTTGGTTTTTAATTTAATGTTAAATGTATTGTATTTGTTTGTTTGTTTTGAGTAAACTCAGTGCTTAGATAAACAACTTTTTAAATCTCGTTTTCTCAGGGGACTAAAGTGTTTG
Source organism: Hoplias malabaricus (assembly GCF_029633855.1). NCBI lineage: Eukaryota > Metazoa > Chordata > Actinopteri > Characiformes > Erythrinidae > Hoplias > Hoplias malabaricus. The sequence continues at coordinate 55,255,699 of NC_089819.1, forward strand.
CCCAGTGCTGTATATGAGTGCGCTACAATGTCGTGAAAGTACATCATCCAGCCCGTTACAGTGAGGAGTCAGGAACTAGCAAAAACCACCAAGATAGTTTCAAATAAGAAGCCAAATTCAGCCTGAGTGTGTAGTTTTGCGTTATGTCACTTCAGTTTCAGTAAATTCAAATTCAGCAATAAATTAAAACACTTTACTACATACGTGGACTTCTGCCAGTTGCCAGATTCTTCCACCTTCAACCAGCAAGTGATTTATCGCATAGTTAAGTTGGTCTGAGATGGGAGCGTGATGCTTCAGTAAGGAACGTATCCACTTGCACTTTTCCCACTGCATTTCACTGTAGCGTATCTCTCTGCTCACCACATGTGGGCGTTTGTGATGGTTCTGTCAGTTATTTAGTTTTTATTACTTATAATTATGTTTATTAATAGAAATAATAGCTGCATGGGCAGTTTTCCCGTTAGCACAATGCTAATTAGAGTGTTATAAGCTGTTATTTGTTATGCTACATGCTAGCTAAATTAGCTTCCTGTCTCTGGTGCAGAACTAAGCCGCAGACTTCAGACCCCACTTTTAAATGCAGGGCAAATTTGGTCTTTCTTTTTAAGGAAGCGGTGTAGTTTACAAACTGTTACATTACATTACATCAGTGAGTGTTGTGTAGTTTGTGTGGTTGTTTGGTTGTTTGGTGTAGCTCAGTTTTGTGGATGAATAGCTGAAGTGTTTTTTTTGCTGTACCTCTGTTAGTTTTATTTTCCTGTCTTGACTCCACCCTGTTTGGTTTGGTTTGGTTGACATTCACATGTTTTTTAGCTTCGCAAATCCTCACCCCGTGTGCTAAACCACCTTGTAACATTCCCATGGTTTTCCTAAGGTTTTCCCATCGTCAGATTCTAATAGAATGCATCAACCAAGGGTTCAGAACATTAGTGAACATTAAAATACCTCAGCAGCTGTGATTTTATTATTGGAATATGGGAATAAATCTGAGAGTGACCTGAGAGAGGGAGGAGAGCTGCAGCAGGGTTTAAATTCCCACAGCACGTTTGTCATTCAGACGCAGTGAGGCGTTCCTGATAAACTCCAGTTCCCAGAGGAGCAAACCTGCGAATACTAATGACTCTAAACCTTCGTTTAGATGTAGATTTAAATGTGTCACGCCGCAGAAGCAGCAGCCTTTGGACAGCTCCAGTACAAGCTTATTTTTGTGGTGGCTAAAAGAAGGCGCCGTGAGATCTGTCGAGAGCTTAGCTGCTAACTCCTGCAGCTAAGAGTCTGAGAGGTTGGATGATATTGGACTTTAAGGCTGTGGAGTTGATGTATTTAAAATAAATACTCCAAAGATTTTCAGCCTTATCTCTGTCTACGACATTTGTTCATACGTAATTAAATATGTAAAGCCTTCAGTTCAGCTCCTGAAGTCCTAAACAACAGGAAAACTCCCTTCGCTGTATCTGCCTGGATACCACGGGAGGAACATGTGACATTTTATGATATTTACCTTTTTTTCTTCCAAAATAAAAGCAATAGAACATTGAAAAATGATTCTATTCTAATATTTCAAATAAAATTAAAGTAGAAATGGCATAAATATGTAATGTACAGATGCAGCAGGTAGAAAAGCCGTGCGGTGAGTGAGCAGTGACCCGCAGGATGTGTTAAAGTTAATGCAAACAGTGTAATCCCTATGTAAACACACATAAATCTGTCCTGTTGAGCCTGGACGGAGCTGTGTGAGTGTTAACCCCTGTGGGATGATGTGTTTCTGTTCACCAGGTCTGTTGTGCGTCTTGCTGCCAGTCTCTTAAGTAAGCTAGTGGACAGCCTGGCGCCCAGTATTACTAGCATTTTAGTGCATGGCAAACAGGTAAGTGGGACCAAAACCGTCAGGAGCCAAAACTTCCAACAGAATCAAGCTCTAGAAACTCGACTTTTAAGCCACTAAAGACATTTTAATGTTCACTGATCATGCGTGTGTCTTCCATTCCTCATTCTAAGCTCCTCCTACTGTTTCTGTCTGTAGCTAAACTGATTCAGACTGATAGCATGCTTCACTGCTAGCTTGCCGAACCAATGCAGCTAAGCGCTAACGTTGACTAAGCAGCTAACACAGCTGATCACCAGCGCAGATTTATAGCGCTGCTCGCTGTTTCTGATGTACATTTGTGGATTGGACACTCCCTGGCCACGTTATCAGATAGAGTTCATCGTCTGTTGAGGCTTCTTTCGAGTGGTGTTCATTTTATGGGAAAAACAAGCGTTTTAGAGTTAAAATTTGTAATGGAGCGTGAATTGGATGAGTTGTGATGTCAGAATCATTCCCGTACTGGTAGAATACCAAAGTACAACTCCTGCATTTACTGCGATCTTAGACATTTAATACATCATTGCTGTCCAAGTAAAATAAATAAATATATATATATATATATATATCTCCAAAATAGTCATTTACAGGGGAGGGTTGGTTTGTTCGTCATGAGATTTTTACACAGTGTGAAGAATAGCTGCTGTGTTCAAGCGATGATGCAGTAACTAAACCTCCACAAACACAGAGAGAGATGTTTTTCTTTGGACAGTGATGGTGTATGTGAATGTTTGTTAAATAGTTGTCCATTTTAAGGCAGTGTCATAATCCTTCACTGTGGTGGTGCTAAGAACCAGACACTCATTCATTCATTCATCTTCTGTAAGCACTTCATCATAGGGTGCAAGGCAGGAACACACACGGGGTTAACACAGCACCATCACACACTCACTGTCACTCACTCACACCTGTGGATAATAACACACACTCACCCAGTCACTCACACACTCACCCAGTCACTCACACACTCACACCTGTGGATAATAACACACTCACTCAGTCACTCACACACTCACACCTGTGGATAATAACACACACTCACACAATCACCCAGTCACTCACACAATCACCCAGTCACTCACACACACTCACACCTGTGGATAATAACACACACTCACCCAGTCACTCACACCTGAGGATAATAACACACACTCACCAAGTCACTCACACACTCACCCAGTCACTCACACCTGTGGATAATAACACACAATCACCCAGTCACTCACACACTCACCCAGTCACTCACACCTGTGGATAATAACACACAATCACCCAGTCACTCACACAATCACCCAGTCACTCACACTCACACCTGTGGATAATAACACACAATCACCCAGTCACTCACACACACTCACACCTGTGGATAATAATACACACTCACCCAGTCACTCACACCTGAGGATAATAACACACACTCACCCAGTCACTCACACACACTCACATGTGTGGACAGTTTCACACACTCACCCAGTCACTCACACCTGTGTATAATAGCACACACTCACCAAGTCACTCACACACACTCACACCTGTGGATAATAACACACAATCACCCAGTCACTCACAAAATCACCCAGTCACTCACACACTCACCCAGTCACTCACACCTGTGGATAATAACACACACTCACACAATCACCCAGTCACTCACACAATCACCCAGTCACTCACACACACTCACACCTGTGGATAATAATACACACTCACCCAGTCACTCACACCTGAGGATAATAACACACACTCACCAAGTCACTCACACACTCACCCAGTCACTCACACCTGTGGATAATAACACACAATCACCCAGTCACTCACACAATCACCCAGTCACTCACACAATCACCCAGTCACTCACACTCACACCTGTGGATAATAACACACAATCACCCAGTCACTCACAAAATCACCCAGTCACTCACACACACTCACACCTGTGGATAATAATACACACTCACCCAGTCACTCACACCTGAGGATAATAACACACACTCACCCAGTCACTCACACACACTCACATGTTTGGACAGTTTCACACACTCACCCAGTCACTCACACCTGTGTATAATAGCACACACTCACCAAGTCACTCACACACTCACACCTGTGGATAATAACACACACTCACACCTGTGGATATTAACACACACTCACGCAGTCACACACACACACACACACACACACTCACCCAGTCACTCACACACTAACACCTGGGGACAATATCACATACTCACACTCAGCCACTCACACTCACACAGTCACACACACACCTTTGGTCAATTTCACACACACACACACACACAGTCACTCACACAGAGACGTCTGGTTCCATTCACCCCCACTGTGAAGAAATCTGAGCTTCTACAATGAACCACTTCATAAAAAGCCACTCTGAATGACTCATGGAGCTTAATATTTGGGCAGCAACAGATAGAACAGTAAACAATGAAGCTCCAAAGTGCTCCTGTATGAGGAGTGTTTCTGATATAATGGCCAGTGAGTGTAGGTACAAGATAGGTGTTTATAATTAAGCTCAGAGTACAGGCGTTGTTACTCTAAGCTACGTATAATATACATCCGTCCCGGTGTGTTCCGTGCTTCCCTTCTTTTGGCTGCAGCTCGTTGTTATTCTTATGTTTAATAATATTCCTCAGATTAATTGGATTGTAAAGCCTCTGAATGCAGCCCCCCACCTCACACACACGCACACACACACACACCCATAAACTTGTCATGATTCATTAGACCGCATCTCCAGGTGGAATACATCTGCATATAGATTGTATTCTGGAGACCTAGTTTAATACATTAGTTGCAAAATTATATTTATTTCAGCAAAAACAGGTCACTCCACGTGGGGACTATGAGCTCAAAAGTTTGTCGACACCTCTTACACTTTATAAGGCTTAGAAGAGCTATGAAAATGAAATGGGATGATCTGGAGCAGCTGCACAAGAGCCTAAGGTCACCATGCTCAATGCCAGGTGTCGGCTGGAGGAGTGTAAAGCCATCATTGGAGTATAGCTTCTGAGGAGTGATGGAGCTCCATCCAGTGTCTTTGGGATGAGTTCGAAAGGGGTTTATGATCCATGACTACTCACCCCACGTCTGTACCTGACCTCAGTAAAGTTCACACGGCCGAATGCCATCAGATCATCACAGCAATGTCCCAGTATCTAGTCTAAAGCCCTTCCCAGAGGAGGTGGTTTAAAGAGAGCAGCACATTTTGTCCTAAAGAGTGATGTTGCAGGAGGAAAACGCCGTCACAGTGCAGTCGGATAGAGACGGACAGCTGTGCTGACACATGGGAAACACACACACATCTGGGACGGAGACCAGGTTTTAGGTGCAGTTCTACTTTAAATGGCTCTGTGGGTCATCGTTGATTCCTGCTGATTTCTTCTGTTATTGGAATTATCTTGTCATTGTATTTCACTGAAGACAGACTCAGATTCTGTTTAATTTATTTATTGAAGTAGCTTTAGAATATGTTCTATTTGACTTTGTCTGATTAAAGATTAGATTATTGTGTAAATAAATAAATAAATAAATATATAGTTCATTATCTGTAACCGGTTCATCATACTCAGGGTCATAGAATCATTTGGCACAAGGCAAGAACACGTGTCTAAAACTGTCCTCAGCTCTGTGTGTGTGTGAATGAGTGAGAGAAACTCAGCTGTGAGTGAGTGAGTGAGTGAGTGAGTGAGTGAGTGAGTGAGTGAGTGAGTGAGTGAGTGAGTGAGTGAGTGAGTGAAACTCAGCTGTGAGTGAGTGAGTGAGAAACTCAGCAGTGAGTGAGTGAGTGAGTGAGTGAGTGAAACTCAGCTGTGAGTGAGTGAGTGTGTAAGTGACTGGGTGACTGTGTGAAATGTCCATGTGACTGACTGACTGACTAGATGAGTGATTCATTCATTCATTCATTCTCTGCCCAGTGTGTTGTTGCCTTACCCACAGTGATTCTGGGTGGGCTGTGGACCCACTGTGACCCTGATCAAAATGAATCGCTAACAGATGAATGGGTGAATGTAAAAGTGATAAAATGAAAGAAAGTAGAGTTTAAAAAGAAAAACCTTACAATGACCTTCAAATCAAGCCCCGCCCTGTTGCATTGTTTAGAGCATTAGAGAGGCATTGTTTTGAGACTGCGTGTGAAGACACGTCTTCAGTGATTTTTCAGAGCTGTTGTGGAACGTACCCCTTGTTTCCAGGTGACTCTGGGTCTGTTTGGACACGATGAGGAGGTGATCTCGAACCCTCTGTCTCCAGGGGTCATTAAAGACATTATCTACAGTAAGTGCAGTCCACACGGAGAGAGAGAAGCCGTGCTCCATCAGGAGCTGGTGATCCACATCGGCTGGATCATCTCCAACAACCCAGAGCTGTTCAACGGGATGCTGAAGATCCGCATCGGGTACACACACACACACACACACACACACACACACTAATATACACTCCTCCGATAAAACTTAAAGTTACTGCCTTGTTTCTACAATCATTGTCTGTTTTATTAGCTCCACAGTTGCTCTTTGTAGTTTGGAACCTACAGACAGTTATAGATCAGAGCTACTGTCTCTGACTCTACATCTACAAGGTGGACCAACGAGGGAGGAGTGTCTCACAGAGTGGACAGAGAGTGGACACAGGTTTTAAAAACTCCAGCAGCACTGCTGTGTCTGATCCACTCTACACCAGCACAACACACACTAACACACCACCACCACGTCAGTGTCACTGCAGCGCTGAGAATGATCCACCACCACATCACACCTGCTCTGTGGGGGTCCTGAGCGCTGGAGAACAGGGGGGGAAGCGGGGTAATAAAGTATGCAGAGCAACAGATGGACTACGTTCTGTAACTCTAGACCTACAAAGTGCTCCTGTGTGGTCAGTGGAGCTGAGAGAATGGACAGTGAGAAACAATAAGAAGTTAATTTACTGGTTTCTGATGTTCTTTTGGCCGTGGACTGTGTTTTAACATGAACGCTGTGGTAGTTATTGTTTTCATGTTTGTGCTGGTTCTGGTTCTGGTTCAGGTGGATCGTCCAGGCCATGAAACACGAGCTGCAGATACGAGCAGGGGACATGCGCCCCCAGGACATCTACCAAATGTCCCCCAGCGATGTCAAACAGCTGCTGCTTGATGTTCTCCAGCCCCAGCAGACCGGCAGGTACACACACACACACACACACACCTCTGTTTCCATAGATACCCACAGCTCTCAGTCTTCGTTCCCACATGATTAACATTTAAATGTCATATGGAGAGTAATTTGATTTCGTTTCTTTATTTTTTTAAAGGCTACGGAGGTTAATTATTAATTTCCCATAACAATTATTGGATGGACCTCTTTTTTTTGCCAATTTCATACACACTGTAATGTAATTTCACTGTATGTATTAATCTCTGTTTAATTTACTGGCTCCTGTTCAATCTCCCATTTATTTAACAGTGAGACTGCAGGCCTGTGTACTTCAGCATTGATTTTAAACTGCGTTCTGAATGTTCTGTAGCGGTTCTGAGCTGGTTTTCCTCCTCAGGTCATGGCTGAACCGAAGGCAGATCGACGGCTCTCTGAACCGCACACCGCTGGGTTTTTATGATCGTGTGTGGCAGATTCTGGAAAGAACTCGTAACGGCATCAAGGTGGCCGGCCTTCACTTGCCCCAGGTGAACTCATTCATTCATTCATTATCTGTAACCGCTTATCCTATTCAGGGTCACGGTGGGTCCAGAGCCTACCTGGAATCATTGAATACACCCTGGAGGGGGCACCAGTCCTTCACAGGGCAACACACACTCACACATTCACTCACTCACACCTACGGACACTTTTTGAGTCACCAATCCACCTACCAACGTGTGTTTGGACCGTGGGAAGAAACCGGAGCACCCAGAGGAAACCCACGCAGACACGGGGAGAACACACCACACTCCTCACAGACAGTCACCCGGAGGAAACCCACGCGGACACAGGGAGAACACACCACACTCCTCACAGACAGTCACCTGGAGGAAACCCACACAGACACAGGGAGAACACACCACACTCCTCACAGACAGTCACCCGGAGGAAACCCACGCGGACACGGGGAGAACACACCACACTCCTCACAGACAATCACCCGGAGTGGGAATCGAACCCACAACCTCAAGGTCCCTGGAGCTGTGTTACTGCGACACTAACCTGCTGCGCCACCGTGCCGCCCTCAGGTGAACTCATCATCCATTTAATAAACACCTCTTTAGGTCCGTGAGGTCACTGGATATTTAATCAGAGCAAAGAACACCTCGGCCTCGGCGCCGTGAGCCTTTTGTGGCGTTTGCGGGTTCAAAACCTACACATTCTACTGCTCTGTTCTTCATGAGGCTGTTGCTCAAGCCTAAAGGTTCAGAATGCACTTCTGTATGATCATGTATTATCAAAATGTCTCCTGTTCAACGCATGTGTTCAGTTAATGTGGAGTCCACCAAAGCACACACTGTGAAACAAGAACACACAGTCAGTTTTCCGTGGGCTGAAAACAGTCAGAAAACATGGGATAAAACGAATCGTTCTGATTCTGCTCCGTTTTAGACTTTAGAATTGACCCGCCCCCTCGTCCGAGTTTGTCCAATCACAGCGCTGGACCAGCGTTGCTGTGAGAGCGCAAAGACGAGGTTAGACGCGGCGAAACGAACACAACGAGAACTGAGTAGAGACGGAGAAGAAAGAGAACCGAGCGAAAACGGCTAAAAACTCACTGCTGTGCGCTCGGGGTCGGGGTGAACAGCGAGCGGCTCATTATCATTTAAAGGAACAGGTGCTGAAAGGGGGCGTTCTGAACAGGGGCTGTTTACACAGGGGGAGAACACTGCTGTGGGGTTTGGACCAAAGCAGGTCACAGACGTTTCATTTAGAAACAGAACTGCGTTCCTGTGGAGACGAGGGAGATTATATCCTGTAAAAAGATGTTTTTTGTAGTAAATCATTATTTGCTGTTTACCTACAACACATGTAATTTAAAGCACTAATTTAGAAAAAATGTTCTTTGGAAGAAGTATATACACATACACAACACACACACACACACACACACACACACACAACAAACACACACACTGTGATGACTATTTTAAGCCTCCACTGTTTTTTGTTGTGTCTGCGTTGGAGCTGGTAACTGAATGTGTTTTCTTGTCTCTCTTTAGCAACCCACTCTGTCTGATATGACCATGTACGAGATGAACTTCTCTCTCCTGGTGGAGGACACACTGAAGAACATCGTGCTTCCTGAGTACAGACAGATCATCGTGGAGGTGAGTGTGTACACAGTAAAAAACGTGAGATATGAACTGTACAAATGGCTACAGTAGCTACAAAAGACGTATTTGTGCAGAACTCCTCGGTGTGGGCTCCTTTCTGAACATTTTCTGTTGATGTTTCTCATGATCTGAGCTTTTCTGGTGTGTTCTGTGTCCAGCTGCTGATGGTGGTGTCCATCGTGTTGGAGAGGAACCCGGAGCTGGAGTTCCAGGAGACGGTGGATCTGGATCATTTGGTTAAAGAGGCTTTCGCTGATTTCCAGAAGGACCGCGGCCGACCGGAGAGAGCTGACAACAAGGTGAGGTTATTCTTTCATTACAACAGAGAGGAATAATCACTGCTGTTAGCTTAATGAATATAAGTGTGTGTGTGTGTGTGTGTGTGTGTGTGTGTCTACAAATACACTGTGTACAAATTTCATGATGAATAGACCAATAGAAATGACTTGGAATACAAAGAAGGTTTTTTTCTTCTTCTGCAGAGACGTTTTTGATTGGACAGCGATGATATAATATTAAAAACACGTATCTAATACTGTAACTTCTCAGGAACAGGAAAAGACTGTATTTCTCTGAAGGTAACAGTAAAAATAAACCACAGATAACGCCATTTACACCCAGTACAGCTCAGAAATGTAAAAATATCTTTATTGGGAGCGTGTCCAAAAGTTTCACGTGTAAAATGGACGTGTGTTTTGTAAACAGTAAATATTCACAAACACAGATCCACGTCCACCTCCGTGTGACCACAGCCCTGCAGCGTATTCTCCTCCAGCACCGGCCCCCCAGTGTCTCAGCGAAAGCAGAGTGTATCATCACTGAACTACATCCACATCAGCGTGTTTAACCCATGGCTAAATTGGAGCAGCCTGGTGGCCAATCTTCATTAACTCCACACTGCACCAGTAAGACCATGTGCATCCAATGGTTCAAACACTGTGTCCTGAAGGCGGTGCCGTGTATCAGGACGACAATGCACCAATACACACAGCGAGACTGGTGAAAGACTGGTTTGATGAACATGAAAGTGAAGTTGAACATCTCCCATGGCCTGCACAGTCACCAGATCTAAATATTATTGAGCCACTTTGGGGTGTTGTGGAGGAGCGAGTCAGGAAACGTTTTCCTCCACCAGCATCACGTAGAGACCTGGCCACTATCCTGCAAGAAGAATGGCTTCAAATCCCTCTGACCACTGTGCAGGACTTGTGTATGTCATTCCCAAGACGAACTGACGCTGTATCGGCCGCAAAAGGAGGCCCTACACCACACTAATAAATTACTGTGGTCTAAAACCAGGTGTTTCACTTTCATTGTCCAGCCCCTGTATATCCAGTATACATTTAATAATGTTGTGTTTCCTCTGTAGGAGGACATGGAGTTATTCTATAACACCCCTCCTCTGGGAAAGATGGGCACGTCCAGTTATCTGACTAAAGCTGTGATGATCCAACTGCTGCAGGGAGAAGTGAAGCCCAGCAAAGATGACCCCTGCTCTGTCAGCTAAACACTGGACTGACTCTCTCTCTTTCTCTCTCTCTCTCTCTGTAAAAAAGCCCACCTCTGTCCTCTAAGACTACCACTCTCAGCTAAATCCGTCCAGCGTAGGATTCCATTCCGTGGTTAGATACGTTTCCTCTCTTGGCCTCGGACAAACGAATATGAACTCTTACATCTATTTTTAAATCTCATGTTCTGTGACCTCCCACCTTTCACTTTTCTTACTGTAGGTTTATTTTTTTTGTTGTTTACAGCAGCAGAACACAGCGGTTTCTTTTCTTAGCGTTTTCCTCAAACGCCGGGTCCTGAGTTTGTAGTTAAAGGAGCAGTCAGTCATATTTCTGGGGGGTTATATATATTTACAGTCAAAAAGAAGGAAGCGTCACATTAACTCCATAAAGTCCAGCTCACACAGGATGAGGAAATAGACTGCTTTCTAGTCCCTGAACGAACCCGTTTATAATCCATGGAGTGGGTCGTCCAGTTGAGGCAGCTATTGATGCTTTTCCGCTGCATGGTCCCTACTCTACTCGACTGTACTCGGCTCACTCTACGCCATCTGTTGTAATAACAGTAAATAACTGTGTTGTAGAATCATTAATATGAATTGTCTTCACAGATAATGCAGCCTTTGATGTTATGACAGTCGACATCGAGCCTCATAAGTGTTTATAAATGTTTATTCCGACAAGCGTCACGCCGTTTCACCTCAGTCAGTGTTAGGACGTTAATACGGCTTTATTTACTATATCTGCACAATCGTAGGTCTGTTGTCATGTAGCGCTACGACCACAGCTCTGTAATAAAGCGGTACCTAGTTTTACAGCGCACTCAGAGAGAGAGAGAGATGCAGAGTAATCAGAGCATATACGATTAATGAGTTTCATATATACACCATTCATCCAAAACATTAAAGCCACCTCCTAGTTTCTACACTCACTGTTTATTTCATTCATACCCCCTTTTCCCCCCGTTCTTCAGCGCTCAGGACCCCCACAGAGCAGGTGTGATGTGGTGGTGGATCATTCTCAGCGCTGCAGTGACACTGACGTGGTGGTGGTGTGTTAGTGTGTGTGGTGCTGGTGTAGAGTGGATCAGACACAGCAGTGCTGCTGGAGTTTTTAAACCCTGTGTCCACTCTCTGTCCACTCTGTGAGACACTCCTCCCTCGTTGGTCCACCTTGTAGATGTAGAGTCAGAGACAGTAGCTCATCTGTCGCTGCACAGTGTGTGTCGCTCGTCCTCTAGTCCTTCATCAGTGACACAGGACGCTGTCGGCTGGATGTTTTTGGTCGGTGGACTGTTCTCAGTCCAGACACTGAGGGGTTTAAAAACTCCAGCAGCACTGCTGTGTCTGATCCACTCTACACCAGCACAACACACACTGCTTCTCTTGTGTGGTCAGTGGAGCTGAGGGAATGGACAGTGATGGGTGTATATTCAGTAGATGTGTAACCCATTGTGAGTAGGTAATGTATTATATTCTCAGTGAGTGTAAGCCGCCTGACTCCAGCAGCGCTCGGTTTTAGCTCGCTCCTGCTGTATCCGCATGTTTCTTGTCGTGTACGGAGTGATGCTGCTGTAGGAAATGCAGTTTCTGTAGAAAAGGAATGATAAGCTGTGTGTTTGAACTGTATTCACAGGAGCCCTTTTGGGAAAAGGGGGGGGGGGGGGGGCGGTGAGGTAGAAAAGTAAGGAAAGGGTGCGGTACGTTTGCGTTGAAAAGGTTTGGGGTCGTCTTCCTGCTGCACGGGTCCTCAATTAGTCGACTCTTTCCCGTAGAAGAATAGAGCGGAAAGCTCCACTGAAATGTATTCATACTGAGTGTGTGTGTGTGTGTGTGTGTGTGTGTGTGTGTGTGTGTGTTTGACATTTTCTCCTGGCAGAACTACCTTTTTTTCTTTTTTTTTGGAAGCAATTTAATGTAGAAGAAGGAATAAATACGAAGTGTGAACCTGCTGCAGTTTTCTCATGTTTTTTTTTAAAGGGCAGACTCTCTTCCCCCACTTTGACGGATAAAGACAAAGTGAACATCAATTAAACATCAAAGAGCCTCTTTATTTGAACACACTTTCTTCTGAAATGAAGGGTATTCACAGAGAGTTTTTTCTTCTTCGCTGCAGTGTCAGCTCCTGCTCTTCTGGGAGGGCTTTACACTACGCGCTGGAACACTGCTGTAAGGGTCTGATGGCACACGAGCGTTATTGTGGTCAGGTGCTGGGGCTGGATGATCGGTTCTGGAACACAGAAACAACCCCAACCTCCACAGGTGTCGAATGGAGCTGCATCACTCCAGAGGACACGGTTCTGCCCCTAGCCCAGTGCTGATGTGGTTTATTGCCCTGTAGCCCACGCTTGGCATTGAGCGTACGGCTCTGAGGTTGATGTGAGGCTGTTCCTGAGGATGACATTTCATTTAATGATTTATTTAAATAGATTGTGCAAAGTATTAATATTCTTTCCAGCGTTTGTGTTAGCAACACCTTAGCAACCACCAGGGATTGTACAGTGCTGTGGTTTACAAACAGTTACTGCAGCGCCCCCTGTTGTAGAAAAGAATATATTCAACCCACTCCCCCCACACCACCATCGTGAAACACACACACACACACACACACAGGGACTATGCCTTAGTAAGCACTAGATTTATCAACAAACACCAAATAATAATAGTGTTATTAATATTAATTAGTCGCAGTGCTGTATCATATCACACTTGTAGCTCATCATCAGATGCAAAATTGTGAAGTGACAATAGATAAAGAATCTTATCAACAAACTTGTGTTACCATAGCAACCATTCAGCAATACCATTAGAACCACCTGGAAAACTATACCAACTGGTTAGCAGCACCCAGGTAACCACCAGTGTTACCATGGCAACCACTCAGCAACACCCTAGAAATCACCAATTACCAGTTTATAATCATAAATATAATAATAATGTGCTTTAGCTGAGTGTAGCTTGTCTCCAGATGCTGAAAGTGTTAAAAGCTCTGGTAAAGTCAGTATTATATATAATATTTTTTCTTGCATTAGTGAATAAATTAAATAAACACAGGTGGAGAAGTGTGTGAAGCATCAAAGGTGCTGTTGTTATTCGAGTGTGTGTTTAACGCAGAGTATTACATCCTGTAGATCGTCTGTGGGTTTCCTCCAGGTGCTCGGGTTCCCTCCCGCAGTCCAAACACAAGTTCGTAGGTGGAGTGACGGTGTGAAACTGTCCACAAATGTGTGTGTGTGTGAGTGACTGGGTGAGTGTGAGAAATGATACACTGGTGCGAGTGTGTGTGAGTGACTGGGTGAGTGTGTGGAGTGGTCCACAGGTGTGAGTGACTGGGTGAGAGTGTTAAATGGTCCAGAGGTGTGTGTGAGTGACAGGGTGAGTGTGTGTGAGTGACTGGGTGAGTGTGTGTGAGTGACAGGGTGAGTGTGTTAAATGGTCCAGAGGTGTGTGTGAGTGACAGGGTGAGTGTGTGTGAGTGACTGGGTGAGTGTGTGTGAGTGACAGGGTGAGTGTGTTAAATGGTCCAGAGGTGTGTGAGAGTGACAGGGTGAGTGTGTGTGAGTGACTGGGTGAGTGTGTGTGAGTGACAGGGTGAGTGTGTTAAATGGTCCAGAGGTGTGTGAGAGTGACAGGGTGAGTGTGTGTGAGTGACTGGGTGAGTGTGTAATGTCTTGTCCAGGGTGTGTTCTTGCTGTGAACCCAGTGATTCTGAGAGTCCTACAGAAGATGAATAAGGAATAAATGAATTAGTTTCTGTGTCAAATGACAGTGTGGAAATGAATGCTTTTAGACTGCATTATGCTCCTTAAATATTTAAATGAATTCTGTTCTGATTGGCTATCCTTTATGGTCCAGACTACAGCACTCTTTATAACAGCAGTATGAAATGGCGGGGCTATGATAAATAAGTAAATACAGGTTAGGGTTAGGGCAGTCTCTCTCTGGAGGGAGAGTCAGGTATCTTTCACCACTTAATGCCTACAACTGCAGGAAAAGGAAACATAAACGTCCCGCAAAAGAACCAGTCTGCCATTTTGGAGGCAGTGTTTGATTCACGTCGGACCAGTACCAGAGCCAGTATAAAATAATACACGGATGTACAGAGAGCCAATCAAAATGCAGCTGGTAGAATCCTGACAGTGAGGCCAGATTAACACGCTGTTTGTGGGCGGAGCCTCTGTGTCTGAGACTATAGGGGTAGGGTGACAGATAGTGAAAATAACATAGGAATGCTTAGTAGCACCCAAGCAACCAGCTGGAACACCATAGCCCCACCAAACAGCATCATACGGACCATACCAGTGAACTCAATACACATTTATATCATAAATATGGTGTGAAAAGAGTTTAAAAACAATATCCTACATCAAGACCTTGTTTAAAAAAAAAGGACATAAGGAAAATGTACCAAATGTGCTCTTTAAAATCAGACATCCCTCATGAATTTCCCAGAATTAAACTAAAAGAACGGCGTCCTCCATCGCGCTGGAGAAATGAATGAGGGTCTGAAGACGATGCCGTGAGGTTGCCAGATTTAATGTAATCAAGCTGTCATCTTTCTTTTTGTGTTATCTCACAACGGACCATTAAACCCTAACAGAACGTATCTAAACGAACGAGGGCTGCCGATTTGCTCTGGGGATAAGTCAGGACGTATTCCGGGGAGACGCGAGAGGCAATAAAGAGTCTAATGTTTTCCCTTAAAGGACCCCTCATAAAAGTTAACAGGGCTTTAAAGTCAAAGCCTGTCTGCCACCGGCAGCACTGAAGCGGTTCCTAATAGCCGATCTGTCTGGAACATTAGGCAATGACTGGCAGTGGCGCTTCTATCTCGCTCTGCTCTCGGTCGTCCCGCAGTTTCGGCGCGGCGGGGGCTCTGAAGGTCACCTAGAAACAGCAGGACACGCAAGTGACAAGGCTGTTGTCACATTTATCTCTTTGACACATTGGCAGCCAATAAAAGCTCAGGGGAAGCTCGGGAAAGACACGGCTTCTCACTGTAGCTCAGATATTCGGCCTCTTTATAGGAAACCCCTGCCTTGTGGCGCACAATGCACAGGCTACACTTTTCAGTTATACGCCCTTAGTGTTCCTATAAGGTTAATGTTTCTAATAAAGTGGTGAGGGAGTTTATATCAACGGCAACTGATTCTAATAAAGTGGCCAGTGGGCGGCAGGTAGTGTCTCTGTCACAGCTCCAGGGTCCTGGAGGTTGTGGGTTAGAGTCCCGCTCTGAGTGACTGTCTGTGAGGAGTGTGATGTGTTCTCCCTGTGTCTGCGTGGGTGGCCAGTGGAAGAAAAGGAGGTGTTTTTAATAAAATGGCCAGTGACTGGAGCAGGCAGCAGACGGAGGTAGAAGGGGTCATTTATAATAAAGTGAAAGTATAAGTGATGAAGTGATGTGTTTCTAATGAAGTGGACACTGAGTGAAAGTGTTTGAGGAGGAGGAGGAAGGGGCGGGGGGTCTGATAAAGTGGCCAGTGACTGGACGTAAATAGGAGGTGTTTCTAATGAAGAGTGGTCAGTGAGTGGAAGTAAATGGACCATGTTTCTAAAAGAGTGGCCTAAGCACGTCAATTAAACTGTGTGGAGGTAGAGGGGGGTGTTTCTAATGAAGTGGCTGGTGAGTGGAGGGAGGAGGGAGGGAGGGTTCTAATAAAGCGTCCACTCAGAGTAACTGTAATAAGAGTAAATCAGTCCTGTTTCACTGGAGTGGAGTAATGAAGACCTCCAGGAGACGGGACTGAAGTTTATTCTTTATTCAGCAGCAGGGGCTCTGAGCCACAGCCATGAATCTTCATCCCACAGAGAGTCACAGCTCCTGCACCGCACCTTAAAATCAATTCTGTATTTGTGGTGGAAATCAGCTCCATTACAAAGTGCAGAGCGGTGCAGCAGGGTTTTTTTAATGTCCTTAACAAACCCAGCCCGAGTCTCGGGGCTTTCTCTCAGAGCCCCGTCTTCGAGGAGTTTCTGATAACACCATGCTGCTGGCTTTAAATTGTTCTTCTGGCCGTTCCCTGCTCTCATCCACGGCCCGGACGCTGGACATGAATTCTGAGGAGCAAAGAGGAGCAGCTTGGTAAAGACTGTTCAACAAAAGGGTGTGGATAATAGGAGCACAGCAGGGAACACTACACAGTCAGAGAATGATTTCTGGGAACTACAACACATCTGTCATAGTTCATTAGTTCATTTCATGTAGGAGACTTGTCCACAGGTGAGTGTGAGTGACTGGGTGAGTATGTGACACTGTCCACAGGTGTGAGTGTGTGAATGACTGGGTGTGTGTGTGAGTGACTGGGTGAGTGTGTGAAACTGTCCACATGTGTGAGTGACTGGGTGAGTGTGTGAGTGACTGGGTGAGTGTGTGAGTGACTGGGTGAGTGTGTGAAACTGTCCACAGGTGTGAGTGTGTGAGTGCATGAGTGACTGGGTGAATGTGTGAAACTGTTCACAGGTGTGAGTGACAGTGAGTGTGTGAGTGACTGGGTGAGTATGTGACACTGTCCACAGGTGTGAGTGTGTGAGTGACTGGGTAAGTGTGTGGTGCTCTGTCCTGGGTGTGTTCCAGCCTTGCCCTCAGTAATTCTGTGTGGGCTCCTGACCCCCCTCCCCCCCCCCCCCCCCCCCCCGATCCATGATCAGGATGAATTCGGAGACGACTGAATTAATCAAATCTATAGAGGTTTTAAAGGATTTACGCTGCCTTCAGAAACCAACCAAACAGTGGAACCTCAGCAGCTCGTGGAGATGAACAGAAGTGACTTTAATTAGCACCAAAGAAAGCTTAAGCTTAGCCTTAAACTTAAGAGAAACATTGTGAGTGGTAAAAGTCATGTCTGTGAAGCCAGCTGTGAAGATTTGGCTGTGGTTAGCCTTAAATAGATCGTGTTAGCATGCTAATCATCGAGTGTATTCAGTACACACTCTGTTCCTGTCCAATCTAAAATCAAATTTTTGTAGCTAATCATCCGCAGGTGGGTTACTGGTGTCAGATCGCGGTGCCAGCTTCAATTGGAAGGGAATTTGTGGGAAATAAAAGACTCTGGCACAGCTCAGAGCCAAGAAAACCCTGCTCCCTGACTTACCTTCTGGCACAACGTACTTCCACTGTTTTCGTACTCAACACTCCCTTTCTGTCCCAGATGCTTCTTGTTGACTGCAGGCAGCTTGCACAGGTGTTTCTTTAGAGCTGTAACCAATCCACCACCCACCCACACAGGTGACTATAACAGAGCTTTATTACAT